>NW_013171821.1:283272-485911 GCF_000151665.1 Blastocystis hominis
AGTAACCATACAACGAGCCACCGGCTATCCTGTTGTATAAACAAGGAAGTGAAGAACAGAAAGAAGAATTCTATTTCTTGAACTTGTGGATGTGATTACAATGGTTTCTCTTCCTAATCATATAAAATGAAAGCTTTTGTGCAATGAAATCAAACTTGAGTGCTGTAAATATCTAGCAACATTCATGGCGTTGTAACTTGCAAATCAATCTTCTCAGCTTTAGAGTCCTTTAAGCAACGAATGGATGACAAATATTGTACAACAAAGACTCCACAACGAATTAGAAACCATGCACCACAATATCATCTTTTCCGATAATTTCCTCGCTTACAAGGAAATCACGGACGTTTTCACGCTGATCTCCCTGGAGCTGAATTACTTTTCCGTGCTCCTCGTCATTGACAATCGCACCGTTGCAAGTAAAGCTCTTCTTCCACGTCTTCAAAATCAACTTAAGGTTCAGATCTTCAGCCAAACCTTGAACGGTGGTAATACTCTTGCGTCCATTTCGCTGCTGAATACGAATATGTTCAGATAAAGGAACCAAAGCGAATACTCAATGGAAGGATATGAACTTTCTGACTAGAGGTCACTTGCTGAGCCGACATCTCGCTTCCGAAAGCATCTAGGAATATCAGTCGAAAATCAAATGATAAGTACCCGAACTACCCATGTTCATGAAAGTAACACCGCCCTCTAATTTTGATACAGCCAAACACTATTTCTACGATCTTGCTGCATGGTTTACAAATAGGAGACTGGCAAAGATGAATATGGAAATGTTGGTCCGTAATGAACTAATGGAATTCCAAAAATCGGAGGAACTAAAACAAACACAAAAAAGAGTGGAGAACTTGAATACACTGTGATGATAATAGGAATGTCCAGGAAGAATCACACTCGTCGGGAAGCTAGGATGATTGGGAGTGTCAGGATAGAAGCCGGGTTCCAAACAGATCGCGTAATGCTGCAAATCAGTTTCAATGGGAAAGAGTACGGGAACAAACGGCGGCTCTTCATCCACCCAGTTCGATGTATACACAATCAAGGCACACTCCGTCGTGGAAACGTCAACGCATCGTCCACTCTCTTCCTCCACCAATCTACCATGCATTTCAATTCATTCACATACCGCGCAACATTCCGCAGTGTCTTGTTGTCGATGTCGTTGGAATATCCGCGAAGACAGAAGGCATGATCAATTCCTGGTCGACCTCCTCCATCGACCCGATCGATCGCCGGAGAGAGTGATTTCAACGTGGTGAAGTCCATGAGCGTGTCTTTGACGGGGATGGGAGTCTCGTTTGGAATCTGATGTTGAGAAGAGTAGAGGATAATTGACCATGTTTTCTCCATCCAGATAGAAATCCGAATCGATGCAGAGTTTCTGGATTGAAGGAATAATACAGACGTACATGATTGTTGACGGGACGTTTGCAGTTGCCCGAGAGATTCCAGTAGGCGTGGTTTGTCATGTTGACGATCGTTGGAATCTCGTTGCCTGAAGCCTCAAACACCATATCAAGCTCGTTGGAAGAGGTGATGGAGTAGGTGGCTCTGACGTGAAGTGCGCCCGGATAGCCCTCTTCCTTGTCTGCAGAATAGCGAGAGAACGTGATGGACACTCGGTCGGCGTGCGTTGTTATCTCTGCATCCCACATGCACTTGTCGAAGCCGATTCTACCTCCATGGTTGTGATTTGACCCACTGTTTGTGGCCAATTGGTAATGAGTTCCATTCAGCGTAAACTGACCATTCGCTATACGGAATGCATTCCTACACGTGGATTCAATCCATAACAAACACCTTCCGATCGTTGAACCAAAGTAATCGCTTTTGTGAACAATGTCATCCAGTGTGGTACGATTCATTGTTAACTCTTCAACGTTCCCCTGCTTGTCGGGAGAAGAGAACGAAATCAGAGTAGCTCCATAGTTCAAAAACACGGCAGTGAGATATCCATTGCTATATCAGAAGAGTATAGATAAAGAAAACCTAATCAAATACTTATAAACCTTCTTTCCGTCAATCTCACCGAATTCAGTCACCTGTAGGTCAGGAATCTAAATCATTGGGTACACTACTATGAAAGTTCTCCATATTGCTAATCGAAATTATTTTTTATTCGATGAAGTAATGAAAATAGATAGAACAGAAAAAATGAGTTTTCTAGAGTCTGCTTCCCTATTCTGAAGAGAAAGCACTCATTATATCCGTTTTTAGGGGATCAGTAAACACGTTCCTAAACTGATTTTACGCAGTCTGTTTTGCTAAATAGGCAATGATTATTAAAACACAAACTGGGTTCATTTAATTAGAAAGTGAATTAAAACAAGAATACCCTAAAAATCATCAAAATAGGTGGTTTGTGTATGTATTTTTTGTATATTAAAATAGTAGAATACGGACATTTTGGATTCGTATTCTATTCTGTTTTAAGTCAGAATAATAGAATGACTCGTAGCAAAATAGCTCTTCTGTTACCGTTTTTATTATGTTTGATCCCTCTCTCAGTAGCAGGTGACATTTCCTATCCATTTGAATTTAGAGTGCCCTGAAGAAACTTACGAAGGTATTGTATGGCCAGCAACGGAGCCGGGTTATAACGCAACCAACTATGAAGCTTGCGGTCCAACAGCAGATGGTTACGTTATGCGTGTTTGCAATGAGGATAGCACTTGGAGCAATGACTTAATTCGCGAGTGCGGTTGTTATGATTGTAGTTTTTGATTTGTTAGTGGATCGCATGTGCCCTGAGGAGATAATAGATGGAATTACCTATGAGGAGACGATTGCAGGAGGATCAGTTACCAAGCAGTGCCCTGGTGGAGCCGAGGGTCAGATTACCCGAGAGTGTTCTCTCAGTGGAGATTGGAACGATCCTGTGAGTACCTGCGGTACATAATAGCTCCTCTTTTTGATGCGTAGTGCAGATGTGCAAAGCCCAGTCGTTTGGGGGCTACGCTTGGCCCGACACTCCTTCGGGATCTGTAGCCGAAATGGCGTGTGACGCAGGCAAATCCGGCAAGGTCACTCGCGCCTGTGTGAACGGGGAATGGGGTCCTGTGCAAGACAACTGCGGTAGTATTTAAGCTCGATCCTTCACTCCTAGTTGAGGCTTTTTGCCCCGAAACACGCGAAGACGTGATCACCTGGCCGCGAACTCCGATCGGCTCGTCTGCCAGTCCGTCCTGCCCCATCGGAATGACGGGCTCGGTGAGTCGTCAGTGCCAGCAAGACGGCACGTGGAGCGCCACGGAGGGTTTCTGCGGTAGGGTCGGGGGTTCGATTCGAACTAGACGGAACGCGGTGTGATGCGACGGGCGAGTGGCCGCAGGGCGCAGGGAACTACGACTACTCGCTGCCCTGCCCGAACGGCAAGCAAGGCCAGCGGATCCGCGCGTGTCTGCCGTCGGGTGAATGGTCGGAAGTGTTTGACCAGTGCGGTAGGCGTGCGGAGAGAGGAGAGTGAGGGGCAGAGACGGTGCAGTGCCCCGCGAATTTGTATCAAGGCCACTTCTATGAGGTCACCCAGGCCGGAGAAACCTGCGAACTGAGCTGCGGGGAAGGGTATCAGGGGTCGATTCGACGAGCCTGCTCGGCGACAGGGACGTGGGAAGAGCCGGTGAATGAGTGCGGTAGGCATGGAGCGAGGACGTGAAGTGCAGTGCAGATAATGTGTCTGAGACAAGTGTTCGAGCTGCCCAGCGGATCGTACAATGTGAGCGCCTCCGCGCCCAACTCGACGCCCGAATTGCCGTGCAATAGCGGCTACGAAGGCACCGTGACCTTCACCTGCACGTCCTCCCTCACCTGGGACGAGCCGCTGGAGCGCTGCCGTGCGATGTGGAGGGACGGCCTGACCGATAGAGCAGACCGGCTGCGGAGCCACGGTGATTACCGGCGTCGAGGTCGACGAGACGCCCTTCGGAGAGACGGTGGAGGCGATCTGCCCGGAGGGCTGGATGGGCGAGTTCAACGCCACGTGCAGTCTGCGTGGCGAGTGGGAGATCATCTCTCCGTGCGGTGAGGATGGCGGGCAGCGATGACTCCAGAGCGAATCCAGTGCGCGGCGTCGGAGGTTGGCTCGTACAGCTGGCCGCAGACCAACGCAGGCGAGACGGCGTCGCTGTCGTGCGCGGTGAAGGACCCCAATCTGGAGGGAAGCATCACGCTGCTGTGCAATCTGGAGGGCGAGTGGGAAGGAACGCCGCAGGAAGACTGCTCGGAGAAGCAGGGCGGCGTGGAGCCGGGCACGTTTTCCTACGCGAACGCGATCATTACGACGATGAAGCATCAGCCGATCGAGTCGCGCATGCCGACGATCGCCGAGGGCACGTACAGCTTCGTAGCGAAGCCGTGTAGGAGGAGAGAGGACGTGTTGAAGATGGTAGTTTTACCCGCTGGAATCAAGCTGGACGCGAAGACGGGAGAGATTAGCGGCACGCCGGTGGTGGAAGTAACGAAGGAAACGACGTACACGATCAATGCGAGCAGCGGAACGAGCGAGCTCTCGGCCACGGTCCGCATCATGGTGAATAGCAATGTGTGCAATAACGCGGATGGAGAGCCCGTGATGTATGCGGGCCAGACGCGGACGGAGAAGTGCGACTTTTTGGGAAATAAGAAAACGGAGTGCAAGCTGGATGACAGCGCGTTGGCTGTGGTTTTGCAGACGGATGATGGTCAGTGCACTACATTCATTCTTGTTTTTGTTATTGTGATCGTTGTTATTGTCCTGATCCTTGTGATTGTTATGTTAGTTCTAATTAAGGGGTTTGAGTCAGGGGGCGGAATGATGCGTAGTGTTGGAGGCGGTATTCGTTATGACCCGAAGAAAGCTCAGCGGAAAATGGTGGAGCTAGCTTATGTCTAAATCGATTTGTTTGTTTGTTTGTAGAAGGAAGTTTGAGTGAAAGTAGATTGCAAGAGCGTATAGAGTCGTTGTCGGTCACGAATGACTTCTTTGTTGAGTTCAGTTTAGGAATGACTCGTATAAACAAGAGACGATACTATGCTATATGATAAAATGATTTATATTATTAAGGCCAACTTTAATAAAAGGAGGACCCTAAATTGGTTGTGGGATGATCGTTGTGCAATAAAAAATACCACTCGATGCAAAGTGTTGCTGATTTTGTCAATTCTGTGATAAGCAATTATCATCTTGATTGTTCTATCATTCAAAATGTGCAGGGATACTTATGTAAAGAATGGAAAGTGGATGGCTGGCTTTCATTCATTTTGAGTAATAGAGAGAGTTTAGTTTTGCAATTCAATAATGGAGTATTCATGAATCAAGGATTTGTGGTCAATGATGAAAAAGTGTTGAAAGTGTTAGGAAATCATCAAATCGGTGATATTTCCTATAATGAAGAACAGTCAAATGTGGAAAAAGGAATCGTGGACTTGGATCATGGAAGTCGATTTGAAGGATTGGTATTGAAAGAAAAGGAAAAAGACAACGAAAAAGAAGGTAAAATAGGAATTCCATTTGGATATGGTGAAATGTATGATGATGATGGATTCTTGGTGTACAAGGGCATAATGATCAATTGGAAACGATTTGGATATGGAACGAGTTATCATAATAATGGTTTGATTGAATATGAAGGATATTGGTGTGATGATAAGCGAGTTGGAAGGGGAATTGTATATGATCGATATGGGAAATTAGTAAAAGTATGTCTGTGGTATAATGGAATTGAATGGGATAATGAAGAACTATATGAAGGCGATGGTTCAGAACCAATGAATATTGGAATCAAACATTTGAAACTGAGTGAGAATTGTGTATTGAAAGACTGGGATGTTTCATTGTTGTATAATTTGGAATCAATCGAAATCGGGAATGATTGTTTTGAATCAGTGAAAACATTCAAGATTGATGGATTGAATCGATTGAAAACGATCAAAATCGGGATCAATTCCTTTACTCAACATAGTAATGATTTTGTTTTAAACCAATCGAAATCATTCCACATATTGAATTGTGAATCATTGGAATCGATAGAAATCGGTGAATACAGTTTCAGTGATTATGCTGGCGAATTTGAATTGAAGAATCTACCACAATTACAATCCATTCAAATTGGTGCAATTGAAAGTGATTCGTTCAATTTCTGTAATAGTACATTTGTGATTCGAGGTAAGAAATGAAATGATATTGAGATTTGAATAACCATTAGATCTTCCAAATCTACAATCCATTACATTAGGTGATAACGTATTCCGTTTTTCCTTATCAACCATAATCGAAAGTATTGAATGAATTAGAATGAAGTGATTGATATAGATCTACCATCATTACAATCCATTAAACTCGGCATATTCGCGCTATGTGGACATATGAGAAATGGATCATGTTCATTGACAATGCGAAGTGTGAATTGGATATTTTGAATGATTGAATCTAGATCTTCCCATTCTAACGTCTATCATCAATTTAAAAGGATATAGTTTTTGTAATTCTCGCTCAGTGACACTTGAAAGTAGTTTATCCTTGTAGAGCATTGATTGTATGTAGATATTCCAAATCTTCAAAATATCAATCTATCTCATTCTTTTGTTGTAGTTAGTAAGAAATCAATATCGAGTATTGTTTGATGCATTATACTTCATGCATAGATGTTTCTTCTATTCTCGCTGATCGTGTTAAAATCATAAAATAATTAGTGCTTAATATGATCAATGCATAGGATAAGCTATCGCCTTATACATTGCATTTGGTAATATAAGCATTAGTAATATTTGTTTTGCATGGAATTTGTTTGTTATCTAAACCAAAGTATTTGGAAATCATTACAAATGTGACTTCACTTTAAATAAATAGGAAAAAACTGAAGAGTAAATCCTTTAAAATGAAGAGTAGTTGTGTATATGAAACATAACAGTTCACTGACCACTTTTATTTTTTAACAGTTAATATTCACTACGGTAACAGTTACATAACATGCCTTCATTTCGCTCTCTCTGTCATAACAAAAGGGAAGCCATTTGTTTTAACTCACCAAGTCCTTGGATTATGGTTCTTGTTCTTGTGTTCCCCACCTATTCCATTCTATAAAAATCATGTCACAGAATTGACTATTTAAAAAAACAAAACAAACATCCGTATATAAAATTACTAGCTTATGACAAATCTCAATTCTCTTTCTTAATCTTCCTCTTCTTCTTCTTCTTCTTCCTCCTAATTCTCCAAAGCTCTACATAGTTCGTGTCCGACTCATCTCATCGATCTGCGGACGTGCACTATTCAAATCCTCGTTTGTATAGTTTCGATTTGAGATCGCATGAGAATACGATGGCGACAAACCCGTGCTAGGGTTCAGAATATCAGACGGGATCGATCTACGCTTCAGCAAAGGCTCGATTGTTTCTACCTCACCGACTCGATGTTCGTGGAGTCTCTTCGCGACTCGAGACGATCGATCATAACAAATCGGCGTTGCACTGTATCTAGATCTCACATCGTTCCCTCAACTTCACCATCCGCCAACATGGATTCACGCAGTTCTTTGGGAGCAGGCTTGAGCAAATCATGACGAATCGTGCCGCTGGACGTGATGCAGTGCTTCGGAAGCACACTGAGGGAGTGATTCGCAGGGTCATCCATCCAGTCGTACACGCCATCATCCTCCAATCCCTAGGATTGATCGGGGTTTTGACTCCATACTCGGTCTTGAAGTATCTCCGAAAAAAGATTTCGTAGATACGTGTAATTGGGAGTTTCACTGAATCCAAGCGAATGGCAGTAGTCGAAATAGTCCAAAAACTCTTCCGGAAATCCTTGACAGAGCTGCTCAAAGCCGTATTCCAGTTTGTGATCTCGGATCTGTGAGTATTTTTCTTCTTTTGTCTCTGCGCGAAGTCCTTGCCACGGTAATTTTCCTTTCAAAAAGTATAAAAGAACATAACCCAAAGACTCCAGATCATCCCGACGGCTTTGCTCCATGCCGAAATGATTTCCCAACGAAGCGTATCGAGGAGTTCCGGTTAAACTCTTGTTTTCACGATACCTATTCTTTAAACCAAAACAGAAAAATCGGCTACGGAATGTGTTCCAAAGTTAAAAAGTTGCGGTACGGCTTACACAAGCCATAGTCAATAAGAAAAATAACGTTTGCATCTTTGTTTAAACCAACTGTGAAGTTATCAGGCTTGATGTCTCGATGAAGCAAGTTCTTACTGTGCACATACTGCAGTCTCAGTATCATTTCCCTCGCTAACATGCAAACAGTCTTTAAAGAGAACTTCCTATTGCAGTAATTGAAGAGATCTTCCAAACTCGGTCCCAGCAGATCAATTACCATAATATTATAGCTTCCTTCCTTGCTATAATATAAAGCCGATGGAATTCCAATGCCTCCTTTCAAAAGCTGATAATACCTGTATTCGTAGTGTAATTGCGGGTTTCTGTTTGAAAGGGATTCTAGCTTTATTGCAACTTCATTTCCTATTCCATAAGGCGCGAATAGGCAAACTTACCAGTATTGATGTCAGTTCCTAAATATATTTCACCAAATGCGCCGCCACCAATTTTTCTACCCAACCGATAGTTATATCCGACACGGAATTCCATTTTCGTAGAAGTACGATTTTCAGTAGATCCAATTGTCAGAATGTATTGAGTATGCTATAACAACGAGCAGCCCTTTAGAACTCTTCAAACAAAAAGTATTTATGGAGTGTGAAGAAAACGTTGAGTATTAGTTTCTCCATGAATTCAAGGTATATAAGCAAAGTGTGTCAAGAAAATTATTGTATGTCTGCTGTTGGTCTCATTCAGCCATTTGTAATAATATTTTCATATTCTACCCCTGTATTTTATTATGTAAGTAGTAGGGGAATGACGGGAAACACGCGGAACCCAAAGTCACCCCTCCGACCTCATCTACGAGAGTGCGCGGCTCAAAGTCGCCCCTCTGACCCCATCTTTGTTTTCGCGTATTCCCGTCAGAACACAAAAAATCCCCCAAAGTCACCCCTCAGACCCCCTCAACTGGTACCTTGATTTTTGCGTTTCATAAGAATTTCAGCACTCATGAGTAAAACACGAGTGCTGAAATGTGCGATATCCATGACTATTATGGTTGTTATTGCTGGTCAATGTGATCATTTTCGACCATTTTCGGCCATTTTCTGCCATTGCCTACCTGGTCACCTCGATACCCATAACAAGAAACGCGCGGAAACCCATGACTGCCAATTTCGGCAAATTTCTGCAATGTTAACCTGACTTCCATTGTTGGCCATGGTATCCATGGTTGTGATGGGGGGCAACTACGTTGCCCCGGGAGGAATCTTCGATTCCTCCCCATTGTCTTGTTGACTAAGGTAAAGAGAGAAAGACCATGCACTACTCCATGCTTATTCAAGGCTCACCTACCAACGGCTCATTTACATGGGTTAATCCGTACAAGTACAAGAATCCCTATATCACTTCCATGACTGTCCTGTTTCATCCTAATGGTTCGATGTTCAACAACGTGGACACGACGAATGTGATTACTAACAGCAATAACGAGACTGTGACAATCCCTGCTGGTTATTACACGATCAGTGAGATCATTGCCTTGCTCAATACCATGACTGACACGCTGTTCTCCATATCGACGAATGCCTCGTCGTTCGGCTGTATCTGGATTCAGTCTCCACACACCATTGATTTCACAGATGCACCTGACATTCGTGAGATCCTCGGCTTCGATGGACGAACGGTCATTCTACCTGCTTCGTTCAGTGGATCGAACGTGATTGATATCACGCGAAATCGACAAGTGATTCAGGTCTACTCGACGATCGTGCGATCATCGGACCTGAAGATTGCCAACCAGAACAACAACCTGCTCACCACGATGATCATTGACGATCCAACGGCTGACTACGTGCGAACTGTGGAAGACGTGCGTATACCAATGATCACTCGGTTTGATCAATTGATGTTCGTGTTCCGCGATATGGATGGCAAGATGATGCGATTGAACGGCGAATTCGAACTCCAGTTGACGATTGAGGACGTGTATGATGAAGTGCCTTCATCGATGGGGGAAGCTTCGCTTCCCCCGGGGGTGACGATGTCACCCCCAACGATTGCCTCTGCAAACCAGTTCTCAATGATCGAAGTGTTCGGTAATACTACGAAGAAGGAAGTGAAGCTGGACAATCCTCTCTCGTTCGACCAGTGCTACATCTCGTCTGTGTCGTTGTATACGGACTTCGTGTTGCACAACGTGCCGACTGATCAAGTGGTGCTAATCAATGCTGGCAGTACGATTCAAGAGATCGCGATACCACGCGGTGCATACGACATCGAAACGATCATTGCAAAGCTGAATGCAAGTGATGCCCTGTTCGAATTGGTGTATAGCGGTGAGAATGCGTTCCACATCACGGTAGATCACTTCTACATGATCGATTTCACGAATGCACCAGAGATCAGGTCGATCCTTGGTTTCGAATCGGACATCTTGGTGAAAGGAGTGGATAACCCGAAGCGCTACTACTTGTCGTCCTCATGTAATCACGTGGTTGTTACTGATGGCAGGGAATCGCACATGTTGACATTGCCTGTCGGTTACTACACGTTCAGCGAGTTCATCGAGGCTGTCGGTGCTGAAATGGTGAAAGTGCTTCCACTCATATCCATGACGATCGAGGATGATCATGTTCGCTTCAATGTCCAAGCAGACGGATGGTATTTCAATCGATCCAGCGTTGACACGACGATCGATGGTTTTGGTTGGACTCCATGGTTCAAATTGGCATCAACGGTACGCAATCTGTGCATCGAACGACCAGTGGAAGCTTCGTTCAACCCTGAAAGCGATTCACCACCTGATATGACGAATGATCAAGGTATTGGTGGTCATGCGTATATAGGATCAAACACCTTCATTGCGTATGACTGGAAAATGCGTACGAATGATAATCGGTTCCTGCTAAAGCCTCTCGCGACATACACGATGCGTTTAGCTGATGGCTCAGTACTCGATAGTGGTGAATTCTACATAACGGAAGATACGTCTACCCCGATCAAGATGAATACTCTTACAACCACATGTTTTAATGAACTCAATGCTCGATATGCGAGTGCTATGGAACTACCTCCATCTCACCAGAATGCGATTGCGTGGACGGTGAATGACAATAGAGAAAGCATGTCATGGACTGCGAAGGACTATGCACCAGAATTGGAATTGCATATCACATCGGAAAATACAGGTGACTTGGTGTCATCGAATGGTTCTTCGATCGGACCTTGGTATTCCAAGGATAGTATATATCACACGAGAGTGTTTATCGATACGACGAATTTTATACTTGGAATACGTGGATATGGCGAAAGACCTCTCACAATCCAACGAGGTCATTATAGCGCTGTTGATATCGTGAATATGATCGCTAATGTGATCAATAAGATATATGTAGATGCGTCTCTCGGAGGGTACTTGGTATATGTCATTGCAGATAATGGTGGTCGAGTACGAATGGGATGTCGAAATGGTACAGAACCACGATTCATATTGTTTTGTGATAATCCATGTTTCAAGATTATACCCGGACCATACGCTGAACCAGGTGGTGTGTATCTGTCTTGTTATTTCGAGTTTTATCGCAATTACTACATCAGGATGCCCGAGTTGACATCACCTTACGAGTTTGCGATGGCAAACATCGATGGACTGAATGTGACGAATATGATCAAAGGTAGTACGTATTCCGATCGTGCTGTGTCGATCGAATTCATACAACCGACACGTGTTACGTATGTCGGTCTTCACCCATCATTGAATACCTTCGTTGACTGGGAACAATCTGAGTCGTACACGGCTAACACGACGATTCGCTTCCCGTACGGAATGATGACACTGGACGAAGAGGGAAGCAGTGCTTCCCCCGAGACTGATATCACGTACACAGATGACATTCAAACACTCACGTGGACCATACCATCACGATTGACACAGGCTGACATGATATGGCACATGAACCAGTGTTTTGACTCGGCTGCACTGAACATACGATGGAAAGCTGAGTCAGATGGGTACTACATTCACGCAGACTACGTGTTCTCGTTGAGTGGTAACCTGGGAACCATCGTTCCCGCTTCAGGATCGCAATCGCATACATGGCGTATGCCTTTCAACGATGGTGCTTACTATGTCAACTATGGTCCGATGGTTGCCGAGTATCCTGTCGATATCACGAACGGTCTATCGAACATACAGCTGTATTGCAACATCAAGAAAAGCAAGACGATACCACTGCTTGCGAATGTCCCGATGGACAGCTTGTACAAGAACTACTTCTACAAGAATCGCATGTTGGTACCATGTTCTGAATTGCTTGATCGCATCGTGTACGAATTGAATGACAAAAATGGTGACCCGCTATCGTTCATTGGGAACGTGTACCTGCTAATCGGATTCACCGTTTCAGGAGGAAATAATAAATGAATCTAGTGTTCAACATTGCTCGAACGTACGAACATGAATTCACGAGTAACAATCTCATCAAAAGCGACATGGTAATCGATCGGATATCGATGAAGGGAGAATCGCCTGGCACCTGCCTTGTCCTTGATCGAGTGAACAACATGCAAGAACGACGACAGTCTCCGTTGGTTGTATTGAACGAGGAGTACACGGAGAATGCATACATGAACGTCGTGGTACCCAAAAGTCGCAAATGGTCATTCTCGTTGACCGATAAGACCGGTGCAACGATTGCCCTGCCAATGCCGATTACAGTGTGCACTCACTTCCACACAATAAATGAGTCATAATCGTGCACTACCGGTGAGTGTGATTAACCACAATACAGTAATTCCGAAGAACAACGAACGATACCATGAAACGTTCAACACAGTGATCATGCCTCGTGACCTTGTGTACAAGATCACTTCGATTACATGCAAGATCGATACCACTTCTCTCTGGAACATTCGTGCAATGAATGTGGTGAAGGTTCAAATGCTGTCAGGGTTTGAAATGGTCTACAACGTCGGTCCTGGCTACTACTCGATTACCGAGTTATGCCGTGCGATAGCCGATTCCATCCAGGTAGACGATGTTAACCGAGCATACTTGAACAGTGATGTGGCGACCGCTGTTGACCTTAGTGGCGCACCTGATTACACGAGTATCCTCAAGTTGGAAGGTATCGTTGAGGCAGGTATGGTAGCGAGTGAACCCTACGACATCACGAATGGCATGAGTGTGATCCGAGTCTACAGTAGTATCAATGCTCAAACATTCGGTCTGAAGAGTCCGTTGATCGATAACCTGATTCATGTATCGATGGGACTGAACAACATGATCACCTGGGACAACCTATCGATCGATGTGATTGAACAATCGAACCTGGACTACATTGACTGGGTACTGACGGACGCGAATGACCGTCCGATCTCCTTGAATTCGAATGTGTACATCTCATTCACGATATCTTGTTACACCAAAGTAAAGTAGGGGAGACGGCAAAGTCGCCCCACATTGTTCCTCCCATAGTAAATGGATGAATACGTTGCTACAATTCCAATCATTCGATACAAGCCACACAAAGTGAAGTCGAGAAACATGATGGACAAGATGTTGAATCGTTATTTCGATAAAGTCGTTGAAAGTGAATTCAATCAACAACGAATGAGGAGCGAACAATGGCGACAGAAGCGAACCTTGTTTGATTCGTACATGAATCTCTCACCCGCTGAACGTCGCCGTGTATCCGTCTCTGACATGCGTGGATATCAAATGCAGCGAATTGACGATGAGAACGTACTGTTGTACTCATTCGAGGACAACGTGGTCTACAATGCTAAAATTGACAAACAATTCAACAAGATCATTGTCCAGTCTGTGAATCACAAGTTGTCTGACATGGAGAAACGAGCTATCTTTGATAATCCATTTGGATATGAGCCAGTATCACCCTATCGTATCCGCTACCAGAGATCACAGGTTGGCGATGCACAAATCGTGAATATACCTGGTGATCTTGGAACTAGCATCAACGAAATGAAGAATGCTGCTGATGCCATAACGGGTGCAGCTCAACAGATGGGAGATAGTATCAACACAGTTACTCAACAGAATGCAGCGATTATCAATGATTTTGCTGGCTTGCGAGACGATGTGACAGAACAAGGTGATCCAAATCGAGATGTCCTGCTGTGGAATGACGATAATACTACGGCATATAAAAGAGGTGTGACACACACTACGAAACGAGGTAGTACGAAATATAGAGATTTGGTAGCTGAAGGTCGCGTTGAACGTGATCGGTGGTTGATCAAACCTGAACAACAACCTCTGAATGTGACGAATCAGATCGTACAACAGATGGATGTGACGTCCATTATCACCAAGTTGGATGAAGTGATTACTGTGATGAACAGCTTTGATATCCAGGTGAACCTTGGCAATATTTATAATGCAATAGCTTATGTAGCACAACGAATCAATTTCCTGGAAGATAAGGACAAGGGTTATCCTAAGATGTTAGAATTGTTGGAAGGTGTACAAACAAAATTGACAAATACGAACGATGGAATCAAGTCGTTGAGTGATAAGTATGCTGAAGTGGCAAGAAGCATTGCAACAGGAGATGACAATTTGATCCAGAAAATTGGTGACTTGGTAAATCAACAGAAGGCTGTGATTGAGGAGAGTAATAGATATCTGCAAGGAGTCGAAGCTCGTCTCCAAGGAATTGAAAACAAACCCGATCCTCCTGCAATTGCTGATATCCAAGCATTGATTCCAACCCAAAGTGAAATGCGAATCGATGGATTGACAGAGTTCATGAAGGCGCAGTACAATGATTTCTTGAAACAATGGCTAGAGCGAAACAGCTTCATTCAGAAATTTGTATCTGCTGAGTTGGCAAAAGCATATGATGAAATCAACAAACGGTTGGTTGAATCATTCAATACATTCACACCTTTGATTCAAAACGTGTCCAATGAATTGCAGACTACGAATCAGAATCTGCTAGCTCTTGGTAATGCGGTTGCAGAAGAGGGAAAGGCAACTAGGAAACAACTATTGGATGGTACGAATGCTCTGGGCAACCAATATGAACAAGGACAAGCTCAAACAACCAAGTTAATCAAAGATTCTACGGGTGCAATTGTTAATCAACTCACTGACAATCAGACTCAAACTAACAACCTATTGACAAATGGATTCAATTCCATGAGTAGCCAACTCACTGACAATCAGACTCAAACTAACAACCTGTTGACAAATGTTGGTAATGCAGTTGTTGATGGACATGCTCAAACTGGTCAGCTGATTACTACAATGAGTAATCATTTTGCTGATACTCAGCTGTCCCGGGAACAATTATATCAACAATTGTATCAGCAGAATATGAGAGGAATCCAGAACTTAATGGATGCCATTTGGCAATCATATGACATATTTCACGGAATCAGCCACAAATTCAACCTGTGATTGTACTGGACGGTCGTCAATCTGAAAGTGTAAATGCTAGTTTCACACCTCAAGCAATCGATCAAGTGAATCGAGCTGCAGCCTTGATTGACGCGTATGAAAGTAAAGATTCTAATGACACCAAGGAAAGTTGGGAAAGCGATGATACTCGCGAAGATTTCATTGCTTTCTCAAGTTTGCTTGCTCGCAATTTCAACAATCCTGTTTTCGCTCAATTCGCAAATGACCTTGGATTCTCATATCTCTTCAGGGCTTATCGTGATCGAAATGAAGACCCCGAACTGATGAGTTTCTTCATACGAGTAGCTAATAGTAAGGATCTAACTCATGATTATTTGGACTACATGAAAAACAAGATCAAACGGTTTGCTGTCAATGTGGATCAACAATTCGAGCAATATCTGCAAAATACGTACAACACGATCAAGGATATGTTCGTTACACAGGGTTTCAATGGCTAATGAATATATCTTTGATCTTCTTTTCACTTTGTAGGCATGGGGCACTTCGTGCCCCCGGGGAAATCTACGATTTCCCCATACATAAATGGCAATTCCATTCACTGTTGATATATCTGCTTTCTATGGCGAACCCGATTTCCGAGAACAGGATAGTGGAACGATTGTGGATCGACGCAAGACATTGAATCTACACAAGGAACTCGAAGCACCAGTGCAATCAAAGCGATCACGAAAGCGAACACCAAAACGAGCTAGTAAGACGAAGGGGGCGATGTACATCGCCCCGGGAGACCATCGGTCTCCCACGAAAACAGCTGGTGCTATTGCTTTCAATGGGGCGACCAAGGACACCGGTGGAGCCATTGCTTTCAAGGAAGGTGGTGCAACAGGGGGAAGCTGTGCTTCCCCCTCGGCGGAACTTCGTTCCGCCGGAGCATGTCAGACAGACTCTAAATCCGCTGGAGCACTGGCATTCAATGAAGCGCAATTGATGAACGAACTGACCGGACTCAAGAAAGGTGGGGCACTTGGTACTCTTGCTGCCACGATCATCCCAGCACTCATTCAGATGGCTCCACAGATCATCTCAAGCCTCAAAGAGCTAGTGAAGGGTAAGGAGGGTGGCGCGCTGAAATTCGGCGGTGCTTCTGCTGTGTTCCTCAATGGAATCAACCCTAGCGATTATGACGACGTGTTGAAGACCATGAAAGCCATCGAACGACAAAGTAAAAACATTGAAGTCCGAGGTGGAGCCTTGTACGCCGGTTCAAGTCGTGTTGGCACGTTCTTCAAGAATGCCTGGAACAAGATCAAAGGTTGGTACGACAACAATGCCGAGAAGTTGAAACCCATCACCGATATTCTGGTCAATGCTGGCACGAATGCTGCGAATAACGCGATCAACAAGGGTGTGAACTATGTGAGCAACAAGACAGGATCGGACACGGTGAAGCAGCTCGCGAATGTGATAGGTGACATGGCGAAGGGTACGGTTAGCGATGTGGCAAACCAGATTCAAGGAAAGGAAAGCAAAGCTGGCACTGGCTACGATATTTCTGACCTGGACAACGAGACACAAGCAATTGAAGTCCAGACGAAAAAAAAGAATCGCATCCTCACAGCCCTTCCACAGAACGAGAACAAGATGCACGAGTCAGTAATTCGAAGGAGAGTGTATTGAAGAAATTGTATATGCACGGCTACATGAATATGGATGCTGAACCAATGACTTTCGATGAAGTTCGAAAACTGGCCAAGCAACTCGAGATACCCGATTTTGATGTGATGGAATTGGACAAGTACAAGTCCTTGGCAAAGAAGTACAAAGAACCGATGAATTGCATCATCTGGATACCATTCGAGGATAATGGTAAGCTTGGTCATTTCGTTTCTTGCTTCCGTGAAGACGATGGCACGCTGAACTACCAGGACAGCTTTGGCGAGATGAATGACTTCCCGTTGGCAGGTACGAACCGTGTGTTCCGTGTGAACAAAGTGAAATACCAGTCGATCTTTGCCAACAACTGTGGCTACTTGGCACTCCTTCACTTGTACACGCACGACGCTGTTGACCCAGCTATCCAGAGGGTGTGAGGGGAAGGCGAAGCTTCCCCGGGGGCACGTTGTGTCCCCTACTGTAACTATTGTACTTAAAAGAGTTCAATACATAAATACAAATAGAAATGAAATTCGAAGAGATTGACTTCTACGACTACAAGATTCGTATGTGCCTTGATAATGGTATTCGAATGTACCTTGTCTCTGATCTGTTGAGACAGTACAACGAGAAGCACGGTACAAACAAGCTATTCAAGAATTACCTACAAAACAAGCAGACCCAAGAACTGATCGAACATATGGCAAAAAGCGTAGGCTGGAATTCCAGCCTACGGTCTGAAGGTGAAAATAGTGCCAAAAACGGTCAATCTACAGTAGGTCGGAATTCCGACCTACCGTCAAATGGCACCCAAAACGACAAGTTTGACATTTGCGACGTGATTCAATACATCACGACATCATCGTCTGTCGGTACAAACAAGGGTTACATAGTATGCGAGGAACTGCTCCATGCTTGCCTTATGTGGGCAGATCCTGCATTTGCCTGCGATGTGCTTAGATTCCTAACACGTCTTCGACAGGAGGACAATGACTACCTTCGAAAGGCAAACGAAGAGCTGACCCATGAGAACAAGGAATTGAAGGATCGCCGTGTGCCAAATAAAGTAGGTCAACAATGGTACTTTTTCATAACGTACATCGTTGAAAATGATGATAATGTGCACATCTATTCACAACATGTTAAATCAGATAAATGGAAGAGTACATGTTCCAAAATGGATAGAGAGGGACGTGTATGTGTGTATAGAGTGAAAGACATACTGAATGGTTTCACGTTCAAAGACGAGATCGATAAAATCCTTTTAGACTTGTGTAAGAAGTATGGTGGGAAAAAGGTACGTAAGACTCATTATACGATTCCAATGGATGTATGGGAAAAAGAGAGATTTGACATTATTCCAGAAATAGAGAAAGAAGCAAAGCAGGCTCGTGTTGGCCTTGGTTGGCGAAGTGACTTGGATGGTTAGCCCAAAGTAAACATGGCTGTCCTTTTTTACTTTGGCCATCACGGTTATGTCAAATCGTACTTGGAACGCAGTCCCTTACCTCGGGACGACGAAGTCGTCCCGGCGGGACAAAGTCCCGCCATGCCTTTCTTCTGCTTGGTAGAAGTGTCGCTCGTGTAGTTCTGTGTTCCATCTCTCGGCTTTTGTACGAACTGGAATTCCTTGGTGTTGATGGCTTTGCTGTAGTCCTGTGGTTTGATTTCAACGGCTTCTTTGATGTCCAAGAGATTGTACGTGCGTCCCTTATTCACTTTGGAGGCAACGAAGTTGCCTCGGGAGGAAGCTTCGCTTCCTCCCTCTTTGGTCTTCTTATTGTCGGAAGTGCGTCCAAGTTCCTCTTCGAGTTGCTGCACTTGTCGTTGCTTCTCTTCCACTTCTTTGCGTTTTCGTTCATCACTCAATGCCTTCGGTAACTTCGATCGCATCTTGTTGATTGCTTGTTGTTTGCTACTCAGCTCGTATGGGACGTACTCGACCAGCGAATCGTCATCCAGGTAGTACCATCGTGTGTGCATGCCCATCTGGATATCACGAAGTACCTCACTCAAATTGGACGGTGGTGGTATCTTCATTTTGCGCCACAGATCCTCTCGTCCAAGGATATCGTAGTACAAGAAGATTCGAGTGGCATTATCGATGATCTTGTTGCTCAATCGAGAGAATCCTTGGAAGGCAATGAAACAACTGGTCTTCCGGTGTCGACTCATGCAAGCCATGGTGTCCATGAAGTTCACCACCCAGTGATCGTTCGGCTTCGTGTACAGGTCGTCGAAGATGTAGATCGAGGGGTATGTGGTGTCATTGTAGATCGCCACACTTGATCCATCGTCATTCAATTGTTTGTACGCGACGTCCTCGCTATCCGTGAATTCAGGACGTACCTCGTTGTCAGTGTTGATCCATTGTGTCTTGATGCCTGCTTTGTTGGCGACATGTTTGAGCACTTGTGGACACTTGTTTTCATAGCTCACCTTTCCCATGAAGAAGCAGATCTTGTCGAATGAGTGAGGTATCTCATAGCACAACTGGTTGATGAGGAACGACTTACCCGACTTGGAAGGAGCAATGATGAGTGTGAATTGATTGAGGAATGTGTCCTGACAATCGAGTTCCCAGTCGAACTTCATAATGCCCATGCTCTCCTTGTTTTGTCGAAGGTCTTGCAATTGCTCGTCAATGGTCTGCTCTGGTTGGATGTAGTCGGCTAATTCTTTCAGTATTTTGGCATATTGCTTGCTCTTTTCTTCATCGGTTTCATTCTCCATCCGTTGTTTGATGGTATCCTGCATTACTTCGGCTTGATTGAGCGTATTTTCTGTTCTTCTCGTCAATCGTTTGTTGTTATACGGACATCGATGGTTAAATCGTCTTATTCGGTTCTTGATCGAGAGTAGTGTAGTGTCTATGTTGGGAATGTACGGACTATCTTCCATTTATTAGGGAGGAACTTCGTGGGAAGCCGAAGGCTTCCCGGGGCAACGCAGTTGCCCCTATTTACTTTGGTTATCACGACATCCGCGACGCCCAAAGTGAAAAAGGAATCTATCACACATACCTCTTACAAGAAATCGCAATCGAAGACACTATTCATACTCTTGATCTTGATTTGAGTTGCCGTGAGTGATATGTACGAAAACAGACGGGGGGAGGCTTTGCCTTCCCCCGGGGCAACTTCGTTGCCCCTCGTATCACCATTTTTGCCCTCAAATTCATTGCTCGTACCAGTTACTACGATATCGATCGTTGCGTCCTTGTATTCGCGAAGATCGGCACAGGGCACATTTCGCAGATCGATCTTAATGGGCTTCTTGTCGTTATTCACGATCTTCGTGCTCGGACTCAATTTCACTTTGAACTGGATCTCACCTTCGTATTCACTGTACGATCGACTATCTCTCTTCGTCTCATCAAGAATTCTTTTGAACTCTTCCGATTGCTCCTTGGGCAGTGTGATGGAGAAAGTGTTGAACAGTTTCTTCTTGTCTGTTTCGAACTTCGAGTTGTCACCCACGAAAACAATGGTAGCATCGGTGATCTTGCAAACATACTTCGCCGATTCGCCTTCTTTCTTGAATCCATTCGAAGTGAGAGACATATTGGAAGCATTGGAAAGATCGAAAACCTGAATCTTGTTGCTCATATCTATTTATATTTATTTATTGAAATCTTTAAGTGATATTAGTTACCATACAAACCTGCGGCTCCCCTACGCTCCCACAGTGTTGGCACGGATCATGATGAGGTGCATCTGGATCGTCGCTGCAACCTCGTCTTCCAACTCGATTTCGAACTGGATCTGATTCGATGCTCGCATCGGGAACCACTCGGCCAACGGGAAGGCGAAGATTCGGAACTGATTCAACCACGTCTTGTACGTCAACAGCGTGTCGTACTCGTCGGAACGACTATTGCAAAGATAGTCCATCCATTCGAAGAAAGTGTGATCAATGCCGTCGGGTGTGTTCGTGTTGTCCACATTGATGATGCGCTTCTGTTCACCAGCGATGTTCAAGGAGATACGTTTGAATCGCACATCAAGGAGTTCCGAGAAATCGCCATTGTCGTCCGTGAACATCATGAACATCATCTTGACGGGGAAGTTAACCAACACACGATCATCGATGAATCCCTGTCCACTTGGAATACGGAACGTCTTGGTCATGATCTGGTTCTTCACCAACTGAGTGTCTTCAGGATCGAAGGTCGAATCATCACTCGTCTTGTAACTGTGATACCAAAGCGTGCATGTATCGAAGTATACACCGGTGAAAGCCGTGGCTGATGGAACAGCGTCCGGACTTGTAGCGGTATTGATTTTGCCAGCATCGATGTAGAAGTATGCATCGTCGTTCGTGGGATAGATCTGAGCATCCATCTGCGTGAGATTGATGAATCGTTCCTGAGAACAACCTTCAAAGATGTCTGCAAAGTTCACATTGATCGTCGTGTACGCCGTGGTCGAATTGTTGGGCTGTACGAACTTGAGCATGTTGTAGAACAACTTCCCACCATAAGGTCGACCCAGGATGGCCGCAGCTCTCTCGGTTTCATCGTCAGTATCGTAGTCCAATGCATCGTAGTAGATGTAGGACAGTTCCTTCAATCCTTCATTCACCACATTGTTGTGCTTGTTGTCCGTGAGCGCATTCAAGAGTGACCGGATCTGACCGATGTTTTCATTGTCAGCACTCAGAGGCAAGGACGCCAGGTTCTCACCATTCCAATAGGTGTACGTGACCTTCGTGTTGTTCACGATGCCCGACATGTTCTTCCTTCACCGGAACATAGAATACCTTGGGTGAACCTGTTGCGTTATTTGCCAATCCGGTGATCTTGAGCTTGAACGTCATTCGAGACTTGTACAGATTGAAGTACACGTCATCACCGGATGGTGCGATCGTCCAATTGATCACATCGGTCGACTTGATGTTATTGGACTGATTGCTGAACACAATCTGCGATTCGTAGTTATGCACAGGAGGAATTGTAGTTGCCATTTACTACAGGGAGAAAATATTTTCTCCACAAAGTAATCAAGGGGAGCCTGCGGCTCCCCCGGGAGGAAACGAAGTTTCCTCCCTAGTATAAATGTCAAGCACAGCAGAGAAACTTGTATATCTCCAGAATGGAGTGTTCAAACGCAAGGAGATGACGAATGGTCTCCAGTACTACTCGGACGGCTCATTCGACACATTCAGTCTTCCTGCGTCCAATGGAAACTACGTACTCACCAAGGGAGACAATGGTCTCCTCACATGGACGGACGCGGGCACTGTAGTACCTGAGCAGCCTGAAGAGTTCACCACGCTCGACAACTCGTACTTCAAAGACAGCAACAGCCAGGCAATCACCATTGCCACTCAAGGTACGATTCCATACTTTACCAGCAATAGCACCTTCGGTGAACTCGATCTGCCGGGTAGTGGCAAGTACGTGCTGAACATGGACGAAGATGGCAATCCTTCGTTCTTGTTATTCAGTGCGACTACGATCAACACGGCTATCGGTCTCGGTACCACATCGAACAAGTACGCGATTGCCAACTGGAACTCGACAACGAGCACTCGTACAGATCTGTTCCTGCCAGATCAGTCCGGGACGTACATCCTGAAAGGAGTAGAGGCTGGGGCTTTCGGAATTCAGTACACATTCGAGACAATGAACGCCTCAACTCTATTCCACGATTGCCTCGGCGTGCAGTCGACGAACCTGTGTCTCATTGCTTACAAGGGCAATAGTGCATTCGGTGTGAACGTGCCTGCGATGAATAACTCTTCTGGCTACTTCGTCTTCAAGAACGAGACAAATACTGAAGTACCCACAACGAGCATCCTTGACTCCAATGTAATCTATAAAGATATTCTTGGATGTACGAATGAAGAACAATGTATCGTGATCAATTATGGAACGGGTGTGAGCAAATTGACCATCCCGTCCAACTCAGGATCGTACTTGCTGAACGTGACTAGCAGTGGAATATCCTTCGAGCCACAGCCTACCAAGCTCTCCAAGACGTTCACGTACTCTTGGTCTGGTAGTGGTCACACCGTCGTATCCGAGATACTCGGATCAGACAATTCGAACTTGACGGAAGAACTCATGTTATCTTCGAACAGCAAGTATCTGGTCACGATTAATTTGAGTCTCAAGTGTGGTAACTACGAACAGGCATTCGTAGGCTTTACAGACACGCCGACCTTGGTAATCACTACGTCTCAAGCAACGTTGCTGAAGACAACACTTGACAACCCGACCCCAACAATGAACGTCTCTGGCACATCTATATTTTCACCGTTAAAAGAGGGTGGATTAGAGCTCGTTGTGACACGCGGTGGTGATACAACTATCTCGCACTTATACTCGAACTTCCAAGTCACGATTGTAGAACTGTGACGGGACTTCGTCCCGTCGGACGACTTCGTCGTCCCTACTTTAAGGGACAAAGTGAAATAAGGGCGACTTGGAAACCATAGCTTCCAGTCTTTTACTTTGGCGGTAATCGTTTACCCGATACACATTCGAGTTGATCAAATGCAACACCATCGATATCAATGATAATTATATCACCACCTAATGTCATCACACGATGACCTTCGATATCATAGATATTCTCATTGAAAGCACGGAGTTCAGCAATGTTTCGGGGAAGCTTCGCTTCCCCGGCGGGACTTTGTGGGAAGCCGAAGGCTTCCCGGGGCGACTTTGTCGCCCCACTTTGTCCCCCATACTTCACTATGTATTTATCATCATAACATGATTTCACAAGAAGATGTTGAAGATCAGGTGAATTTATCATCATATATGGAGGATTATACTCATTATGATAATTTGTACCTTTTGGGTCCTCAACAAATGAATTAATCATATCATGCACGTATTTACGTGTGATATCAAGACGTTCATCATTCATCCAACAGTTCATTTGTATTTCTATTTATGTTTACATTATTTAAATCTATTTAGGCATCCCTCATTTCACTTTAATCTCTGTCGGACTGATCGATATATCACTCCCACTGTCGTCATCGGATCCATTCTTCTCATTGTACACGCACAGGCAGTGACATCTGTCCTTGCATTTCGAGTCAACCACTAGCTTGTGGTTCTTTCTTCCACTCATCCATTTCCATGCACTTTTCAGCCATTGAATAAAGCGGTTCATTTATGAATGAAATCAAGGAACTAAGGAAACCAGCCAAGCGAAAAGGTGCAACTCGAGTGATCATCAGTGGCTTCAAGAGAAACATATACTTCATCGATCTCATCGATTTCTCTTCCAAACAAGACAAATGGATTCAGGAAGTGTTGGGCAGACAGAAGTCCACAGGATTCCACAAGAATCGTGGATACAAGTATGTCCTTGTATGCATTGATGGATATTCGAAGTACTTGATGGCTCGGCGACTGAAGAGCAAGAGTGCCACAGAAGTCACGCATGCGATGAAGGATATCATTCAAACATACGGACCACCAAAGCATATTTGCTCTGATCGAGGTACCGAGTTCACCAATGTCATCTTTCGTACCAACATCTTGGGCAAGTATGACATCACCATGTATCACATGGATTCAGCGAATAAAGCAGTACTAGCCGAACGAGCAATTCGAGATATCAAGGAAGACATCATGGTTCCATTCAATCAATCGAAAGGTGTGTGGTTCGACTTGATCGATGGTGCCGTTCGTAGACACAATGCAAGGAAGAACAGAGACACCGGATATGCACCCACTGACATTTGGAACAACAACATCTTGTACACGGAGAAGACAGAACCATCCAACATGACAGCGAAGGACACAACACCTCAATTCGATGTGGGTGATTATGTTCGAGTGACACGAAGACCTCGCGTTCTGGAAAAGCGATCATTGACCAGCAAATGGTCTCAGGACTTGTATGAAGTTGTTGACATTGACGATCGATTCATGCCATTGATGTACGAAGTGAAGAATATGGAAAGCGGTAGCAAGCAGAAGTGCTATCATTGGGAACTCCTGGCAAGCAAATGCAAACCACAGCCAGCACCACCAGTCACGCGATCCAAGAGTCGAAAGGAACCCAATGCATTGCGAGATGCAGCAAGGTCACATCGACCCATTACGAGGAGTCAAAATGGGACGACGAAGTGGGGCGACTTTGTCGCCCCGGGAAGCCTTCGCCTTCCCACGAAGTCGTCCCGGCGGAACTTTGTTCCGCCACAGAAACAACGTCGCCTAAATGTTCGAAAACGATCGTGATGCTCTTCACACCACCTAGAAGCATGAGAGGAAGATTCGAATACGTACGAAGGACAGGAGAGTTGTAGGGGGAAGCGTTGCTTCCCCCAATATTCACAACAGCATAACCAGTATGAGACACAAGACTATTCAATGTATCGATGTACGGTCTGTCTAGGATAGGCGTGTTGTCAAACGTGACTAGCACTCGATAACCCTTTTCAACCACCGATTCAATTGATGTGCAATCGTTGAACATGTCTTCAGGAAGGTACGTTATGACAGTCGTGGTTATCAGGTACGATCCGGACGGCATAGGCGGCATACCATCACCACCCCACTCGCTATTGAATGATTCGGTAGTTTCTGGTGTGTACTCGAAGACAAATGCTTCATTCGCTTTCACGATGTAGGAAGGTGTACTACCCCACGAGTATTGAGGAACACCATCCACTGTCTCTCGAATTAGCACATGATGACCGTCCTTCTCTGGCATGTTGATGAGCATGTTGTCGAGCTTCTTGAACGTGTAGTTGTTTCCATTGCTGCTGAAAATGTACGACATTTACTTTTTTATTTACTTTGTCTTTGATATGCACGAACGTACACACCCTTCAAGCACGCACCATCATCGATGAACAGATCGGACAACTCGGGAGGCACTTTATCATCCACCACTTTGTACACCACGCGAACATAGTAGTTGGAGAAGAAGTAAACAGCACGATTCTCGGTTACCACAGGTACGACATAAGGATAGGTTTGCTGTTCCCGTCCGAAAATATTCAGAGGCACACCGAGCAAACCGTTGGATTTCAATTGAGGCAATAGATACTCCCATTCATCCTCGGTAAACAAGGGTGGACGAGTTTCATCCAACGTCATCTCCATGCAATCATAGTCGTGCAATATTAAACCACAGTTCACATTTGCTTGCGGAGTGCAAACACTGAAGCCGAATAGACGCTCGGAATTGATCGGATACTTGGTGTGAATGATGATATCGGCGAGTTCGATATTCTCGTCCTCACAAGTGCGTACCAGGGAAGACCATGTGTTGTTTTCTGTTTTCTTGTACTTCATTTAGGGAAGCATCTAGGGTTAAAAGAGAAAATATAAATATATAAATATATAAATGAATAGACCTACTCACACTTTGAATCCCAATACTGGCCGAGAAATCCAAATCAACGGAGTTCGCTTCTGGAACCTTCTCAAGCGTGGATACAAGTACGACGAGAAATTGAATCGCTTGTACGATACACCATTACCACCAGGTACGACGAAGTACGTTCCCAAGTCGAGAATACTTTCTCCCAGCAATCGCTCCATGATTATTGGTGGCACAGCATACTACGAGTTACTCCATGACAACTACAGACGCGTAAAAGGACAATGGGTGAAAATGACCAAAGAAGAAGCTAAGGCATACGATAATGATCCAGACATTAGCATTGCATTCGCTGACCCCAATTCTAGTGATTCTGATTCATCGGAATCCGAGTTCTACGACATCGATGAATTCGAGTACGATGCGGATGGTCATGCCATTTTCCCATTCTAGGGATGCCTTCGGTAGCTCAAGGAGGAAGCCAAGCTCCTAACTATTTCACTTTGGTCACACGTGTATCACCACTTAAAGATTTTGTGACCCTTATATAAATGAGTTCACAACGCGTAGGATATACTATCAACCCTGAGACTGGAAAACAAATCAAAATCGGTGGACCGACCTGGAAACGATTGGCCGCCAAGTACTACATGATCGGCGATACGTTCACCGATCAGACCATTCCTGACACGAGAGCCTATCTCTCGAGAAAGGTGTTTGGATTAAATATACCCGATGAATATATCGCCTTTTTCGCACCCTCAAAACGTGGGTTGCGTAAACGTGAAGTTGAGAAACACTATGATGACAGTGATAGTTTCCCTGAGCCTCCGAAACGTCCGTCACGCAAACGAGTGTGTGATCCTGCTGGAAAGCGCAAGTATCTCGTCGTGGGAAGCAAGGCATGGAACGAGCGCTACCTCGAGTACGAGTGGGATGGGCACAAGTTCGGTGAGAAGCGACAACGTCACTTACCCGGTTACCTGAACACCGTGGAGAAGAGACGTGAAATGAGACGCAATAAGGCATACGAACGCTTCGATCGCAAGGTATCACAGGGACGATTGAGTGATGTGATCGACTCGTCACTTGGATATGCACTCACGTACTATCACACCGTGCAAGGAGACATGTACAAGGAGTGGGTGAAAGAGAAACGAACCAAGAAGGACTTTCGTCTCAACAACGATTTTGACAACAGGTTGTGGGTTCGACTACCGGGTGAGAAGAGCGATGAGGAAGTGGAACCCATCAATCTCATATTCGATGAGACAAATGAATTCAATGAAGTCTTGAAAAAGTTCATCATCAATGGTATGCGTGAATACAATCAATGTTTCATCACCATCATGGCATACAACCTCATGTGGACACATGACGGAGATTCCAAGATCCTCAACCTCACAGATGATCGATTGGGACACCTCCGCATCGTTCGCCGAGATCGCATCGACGATTGGATCGAGGAGTATCGGAAGTGGTACAAAAATGCTGTGGAAGAACAAGAGACAGAGGGCAGTGGCTTCGTGTACGCTGGTTGGATCGGCTTCCATATCGAGATGTTCCCACTACGCTCATTCGTGGGGTACAAGCAGCACACACCGTTCGTCATCGGACGCACAGCGCTCAACCCGGATTTCGATGACAACCGGTGCCTGCAGCGGTGTCTCATTCTGGCCAGTGAAGGTGGACACAAGATCGTCGCGAATCGCAAGATTGGCGATGCAACCGTGTACAACAAGTGGTGGAAACAACCCGACAAGTACAAGGTGTTCGGAGTGACCATTCACGAGGTGGAGGAGGCGATGGGCATTCGTGACAATACACCCTTCGATGCGAGTGAAGAGAAATTCGCCGCATTGGAGGCATTGTTGAAAGTATCACTCAATGTCTTCGAGGTCACACTCTTGCCTGGGTACATCGATAAGTCAAAGGAACAATTCGATTTATTCACGTGCGATGTCGTGTACAAAGGTAAGGAGAAATCACGTTCCCCTCTCTCCCTCTGCATCTTGAACGATCTGAATCTACCTGAGGGAACGCCCAAACACTTCTTGTACATCAAGGACTTGAATGATTTCAAGCATCGTGTGACACGACGAAGTGATGCGAAGAATGAAAACCTTTCGAGAAACGCGAAGTGCAGATTCTGTAACGACTTCTTCGGATCTCGCAAAGCCGTTCATGATCATGAAGTACAGGTACATCGAGAACTTGTCGATGAGAGTGATCAGTACGATTTGTCGAACGAGGAGACTCGGTTGCGATTCACCAACCAGCGATATGAAATGCCAGCACCGGTTGTCGTGTACGCTGACTTCGAGTCGGCCATTGACGACAAGAACAAACACAAGCCGATCATGTTGTCCTGTCTAGCCGTGTCTCGTATCCCAGCCATTAACAACCAACTTCGAGTCTTCCATGCACCACATGAGAGCGAAGAAGACCTTCGTCCTTTCATGGACTATCTCACACAATTGCAGAGCAGAGTGAAAGAGTATCTCTTCGATGAATTACCACTCGAGAACTCTCCGAGCATCGAGAGGGACTTTCGTGCAACAACCGTGTGTCCCTTCTGTCACAAGAAACTGGAAAACGACAAAGTGAGACATCACGCACATGTGGCAGGTGAATACACCACAGGAAAGGGAGGGATATGCAACTTCAAAGCTGGGCAGTACATCTGCACCTGTTGTACCAAGTGTAATCTCCAACTCTCCTTCAACAAGAAGAACTATCGTCTACCCGTATACTTCCACAATGGGTCACACTACGATTTCACATTCATCATGAAACTCATCGCAGCTCATTCAACCTCTAGTGACTCCTTGGAGGTCATTCCAACCACTGAAGACAAGGAGATGCAGATCGAATACAATGGCATACAATTCAAGGACTCGTTGAAGCTCATCAGCAGTCCTCTCAGATCCATTGTGGCACAGACACTCGGAGGGAACCTCGATTTGTACGTGCACACCAAACAACAACTACGCAAATACTGTGAATCACGAGGTAAGCAATGGAAGGACGAGTACATCGATCTGTTGACACGGAAAGAACCCATGTTCTACAGTCTCATCAAATCATACGAGTCATTGAACAATACCACCATTCCTTCTCGTGAACAATGCATTGATGACATGAAGGGAGAAATGATGCCCCAAGACGAATATGAACACATGGTGAAGCTGTGGAAGACCTTCGACATCAAGACATGGGGTGAATACTACGAGTTGTACAATGTACTCGATGTAACTCTCATGGCTGATGCATTCGAGCACTTCCGCGTTACCACGACTGAAGGCATTCGGTGTTGATCCGATGCACTACATCACAGCACCACAAATGGCCTATTCGCTCTTCTTAAAGGTCACAATGGAGGGCGATCATAGCGAGAGTAGCCTCATGACCCTCGCAAGGAAATGGGCTCAGTACATCATGCGCATCAACGCGAATGAGGGACTTGAGGAGAAACAACTCGTAAAAGTGTTCTTGAATCGCATGGGTGAATTCTATGAAAGCAAGGGAATTCGATTGATGGAGACAAATGAGATCGATGACTTCATGCGTCTACTCAAGAATCTGCGAGGAGGCATCACTCAGATCGTGAAACGACATGCCAAAGTCAACCTTGACAGCACCGCCAACAACGGAGGGCAATCATCCATCTACTACCTCGACGCCAACAACCTGTATGGTGGAGCCATGCACAGAATGATGCCTTACGAATTAGTGGGTGTACCCGAACGACGAGAAATAATGGAAAGGATCAACCGTGATCCGAATGGGTGGGTACAATCACTCAAGACATTCGGTAAATATGGGTTCTTCATCGAGTGTGATATCGAGGCACCAGTGGAGCTGCACGACAAGTTCAATGACTTGCCATTCTTCCCCGTACAGAAGGCAGGTATGTACTCAGACGGAATCAAGAAGTACGCAGCGAAGAACGATATTGTGGACAAGGTCAAAGAGGTGAATACACCGAAACTCATCTGCGATCTTGTACCTCGACGCAAATATCTCGTACACTACTCTCTGCTGCAATTGGGTCTTCAACAGGGTTATCACGTCACGCACATCCACCGCATCATCCGTTTCAAACAAGCACCGTTCATATTCGAGTACGTCAACATGCTGAGTGAAAAACGAGCCAAATCAAAAACCACCGTAGAAAAGAACCTGTACAAATTATTAGCAAACTCCACCTATGGAAAATTCGTGGAGACTGGGTTGAAGCGAATGAAGGTGAAGTTCGCTAGCACATGGAATGAACGTGAAGCCATCATCCAGAAGCACGGATACGACATGATCGCAGGAACCACCATGTATTCCGAAAATCTGATCGGCATCAAATTGAACACACCGGTGCGCAAGGTAGAAAAGCCTTTCTTCATCGGGTTCGCTATCCTCGACATGTCGAAGCACATTATTTACGACTTCTATTACAATGTGCTCAAGACGACATTCGACAGTGTAGAGTTATTGGGACAGGACACGGACTCACTCATCGTGCAGTTGAACGACCGTGGTAACATCGTCCACAAAATGTGCGACATGTACAAGTCGTTTGACTTTTCTGAGTTGGATAACACGAGCTACTTCTACGGAGAACTCGTAAAATACTACGAGCATGAAGTGGACAAGAGCAAGTTCCCTTCATTGGACTCGTTCCTCAATTTCAACAAGAAGTTGCCTGGTCCTATCTTCAAGGACGAGCACAACGGACATCGTATCACTGAGTTCGTGGGACTTAGACCGAAGATGTACTGCTTGGTTGATGAGAAGCATGTGATACACAACGCAGCGAAGGGAGTTCCTCGCAATGTGGTGATCGATGGTGAGAGAATGAGCGTGAAGAACATCGAGCTGTACAAGCGCGTCCTTGAAGCAGAGAAGAAGGAAGACGCAGTGATCGAAGGCACTTTCAAGCGTATCAACAACCAGGCCTTCAATATCAGCACGAAGGAGCAGACTAAGACACTTATGACTTGCACGGACAACAAGAGATGGATCTTGGACGACAACATACACACACTTGCATTCGGGCATTATAGACTCAAGTAAGGGAAGCAATCTTTCACTTTGGACAACCATGGATACCATGGCCTACAATGGAAGTCAGGTTAACATTGCAGAAATTTGCCGAAATTGGCAGTCATGGGTTTCCGCGCGTTTCTTGTTATGGGTATCGAGGTGACCAGGTAGGCAATGGCAGAAAATGGCCGAAAATGGTCGAAAATGATCACATTGACCAGCAATAACAACCATAATAGTCATGGATATCGCACATTTCAGCACTCGTGTTTTACTCATGAGTGCTGAAATTCTTATGAAACGCAAAAATCAAGGTACCAGTTGAGGGGGTCTGAGGGGTGACTTTGGGGGATTTTTTGTGTTCTGACGGGAATACGCGAAAACAAAGATGGGGTCAGAGGGGCGACTTTGAGCCGCGCACTCTCGTAGATGAGGTCGGAGGGGCGACTTTGGGTTCCGCGTGTTTCCCGTCATTCCCCTACTACTTATGTAGCTCTGTTAATTTGATATTTATAGAGTAGTACGAATCAAACCCTGCTTTCGTAAATATTAAAAGCCAGAGTATTTAAAAATCAATGTCTTGTATTGTATCAATGGTGACCGTCATGAACATCTTTCTATTATTTGTACAGAATTGGAGGCTATACCGAACTGTCTTTATACATACATATAAAAAAGCATAGAATCAAAGAGGAAAACACCTAGTCTAGTTGAATCTTCGATATGGGTATCAACTCTTTGTTGCTATCGATAGTACCGTTAGATTGCTATGTTGGTCAATCCCTTGTGTAGGTATTGATGATTTCGTGAAGATGGTCTTTCATTGAAGTGAAAACATACATACGTTTTAACCCTCACTTTTTCTTTCTCCATGCATAATTGTATATTCTAGCGCGGTTTTCCAGCTTATACTTACTGAAGACAATATCCCGATGTTAGTGATATTGGTGAAAAGATATTAGAAATATGAAGCTTTTCAATTGGTCAAGCCCACCATACGGCCTGCAGGTGCTGCGAAATTTGGGCGAGGTGGAAGTCATAGACTCAGACAGTTCAATGCAATGGAATGGAACGATAATAGTTGTATGTGTCGTATGTGTAATGCTTCTGGGTATTGGAGGGTGGATATATTGGAAACAGCGGAACCAAAGGCGCAGGTATTCCTTGTTAAAACTGAAATAAAGGTATCTAGAAAGCCTGGCCATGACATCGATCCCTTTGTATTATATTTAGCTGCACTTGGGAAAAAGATCAAGCGAGAAAAAGGAATCACATTGCAACCCCAGATCATCATTTCTCAAGCACCCAATAAAAGAGTGCGTTCCAATTTCAATCGCTACCCCTAGGGACAGTAGAAGCCCATCAAATTTGTATTGTTTGATGAATACAAAAAAACGACAACGACGTGATTCGAACACGCGCGGGAAAATCCCATTAACTTAGCAGGCTAACGCCTTAACCACTCGGCCACGTTGTCCTCTAACCACACCCAAATACTACACTACATAAAAGACACGAATCGGGGGGTTGATTTGAAGGAATAAATAACAAGAAAACAACACAATAGACTTTTTTCTTTATAAAACACACCCTATTTTTCAATCTTCAAAGAGATCAAAGAAAAAATAGTATTTGAAATAATAATAATATTAATAATAGTAGTAACTATAGAATTAATCAATACTACTATAAGATCAAAATAGTAAAAAACGACAACGACGTGATTCGAACACGCGCGGGAAAATCCCATTAACTTAGCAGGCTAACGCCTTAACCACTCGGCCACGTTGTCTTTGAATTCTATCTGAAGATTGCTCACTTAAGTAGCACTACCATTCGCTTGCATGATACCGATTGAAGTGCAAATTGTCGATCTGAATACAGTCGAAAAAGCATTGCAATTCCATTTTTTATTTCATTATGCAAGCGATCCGCAAAGTCTCCACTACTTTAATGCCAGGGTTGGCGAAACGTTCCCTCATCGTAGTACATGTTAACTGCATAACGAAAAAAGGTGAATTGTAGATGGCGAGAAATCACTCGTAGGATGTGAGAATGAGTTCAAAAAGGAGTGCATTGCGAACGGAAATAAGAGGTAGCGTTCTATAATAGTTTTTTGGTTAATTTTCAGCTTGAGGGAAAAAGGGATCGCTCGCTTCGATATCGTGCAGGTAATCCATCATTCAAGTGGATTCTCTATAGGAGAAGGAGGATCCGCGCCATTTCCGTCTCTGTGAAGTATTCCATAACAATAAATTTCACATCCAGGTGTACTATAACGAAGAGGCAATGAAATCACATCGCACGACGCCACATTTCCTTCGTTTCAACCAGATGTGCGATGTCCTCCTAGCCGAGCCGCGCACCCGCTGCGTCTTTGACAGCATCTGTCCCGAAGACGAATCCCTTTGGAAAGCAAATGTCGCAAAAGAGTTCCCTGTTTTGGAAAAACAAACACGGAAGAAATGATAACACTTATTCCTCCTTATTCTGAATCTTGGGTCTCCACAGGGCCTTAATGGTGGCAGTCAAACCATCGGAGGTAGCATTAAGGTAGAGAAGTCCAAACATACCAAGGAGCGACAAGAAAAGAGTAGCAATCTTCAGACTCTTTCCGAGCATCTAGTTGTCACTCCAAATAGAGAGACTCACAGGTCCGCAATAATCGCTAAAGATATGGCTCATACCAATGCAACCGTGAAGAGGATAAAGCACGCACAAAACGTAATCAATAGGCACCTAAACTGTTAATCTACAAAAATACCCCTCACGCAAAGAGCAGAAGGTGCTAATACAAATGAGACGGGGACGAGGCAAGCAGCAGTGAGCTGGCTGTAGTGGAAAATCTTCTCGTGAAGATTGGTGGAATCGGCTAAAATAAAGAACAGAACGAAATAAAAACCATTCCACAAACCTTCCCACAGGGTTCTTGGCTTAGCAGGAGAAGAGTAGTTGTAGGGAGTATGGAATCTGACAAAAACGGGTGCCACGGAAGAAGCATAGCAAGAAATGCTCTTAGCAGACATCTGTCCGAGACGGAGAGCTCTCATAGTCATAGCCATGGTTTCTGCTGGGTTTCTGAACTTTTTGTGATGGGGTTAGATCAAGCTATATAACCGCGGGGATTCGTATGTTTCCGATATACATGAATGAGCATTAAGAGGCGTAGCCGTTGCTATTTCTGAATGCTCTACCGGTTATTTTGACATACACCTGCTTCTAAAGATTCTTTGCATGGAGTACGAATTCGACTATTAGGAAACCGTTATTTTATTGGAGAATAAGGTCTGCAATGCAACGCATTGGTGCTTGGCGTGAATACTCACCTTTTGACTCCAACTGAGTTTTAACCGCTCTAGTTTAAGTCCAATTATTGGTAACAGGATGAGCGCTGGAAAGTATTTTGGTGAGGACTACAACTGGAAGCCGTTTAAGGAAGGACTGCAGGAAATCTGCGAGACGAAAAAGCCTGGCATCATCTTAATCGGGAAAGAATGGTGCGAGTCCTGCAAAAAGACGGGTGTGAAATTTCAGAATGATAAAGAGCTTCTGGAGTTAAGTCGCAATTTCGTCATGATCTCATGCTACGATAACGAGGAACCCGACTATGATGAATTTCGACCTGGTAGAGGTCGTGTGGTATCGGTCATTTGTAGATGGTATTTATTATCCTCGATTCTTTTTTGTTAATCGTGATGGAGTTATTGATTACAGCATTGCAAGTCGAAAGGAAGGCGAGCTCTATCGTTATTTCTACACTTCTGTCGACACGTTCAAGGAACAAATGAGAAAGCTTCTGTAGTGGTGGTCTTGAATGTTCGTTGTCCATCCTGTTTGTTGGGAAAGATTTTCGTGTTGTAACACTTTCGCGTACGAGAAAACATCGAAACGTGTACAAATACTATTTTTCCAAAAAATGGAAATGGGGTTTTAAAAACCCGATCAAACCGATGGAAGCTGAAACCCACCAGCTACTTCTAAAATACATTTTTTTAGCGAAGTGTTTTTTACTTGCCGTAGGTTTTGAGTTGCTTTTTCTAAAACACAGATGGGTAAGGGCTCAAATGTTCAGAAGAAGCAAGCGGCTCGTGCTCGCCACGAGAAGGAAGCCAGCAAGCCTCAGGGAGGAGGTGGTCTGGCTGGAAAAGCTTCTCGTACTGGAGCAAATGCCCCGAAGGTAGTTTGCCAGATTTGCAGAGTATTGGCTTGTTGAAGTGGGTTATGCGTAGACGGAGTTCATGGCTTCCCAGTCGGACTCTCAGCTTATGGGTCATGTTGAAAACAAGCATCCCAACAAGACCTTCGCTGACTGCTTCCCTGAGCGTGCCAAGGCCAAGGCGTAGATAGCATAGCCATCTTTGCTTGTTTGTTCGATTCATGTGGTGATTGGAGTTTTTTGCTAAGCATTCGATTTGCACACTGTTGCTGCTATGAATGGAATATGGGATGGGCAAATTGTTACTACTTAAAGTATAACGAACATTTCTCTAATTTTTCGTTTTTGTTGATTAATAACTATCTCTTAGTCTTTTTGTCACAAGATTCGCCTTTTGAGGTTTGTTTCTGTTGTGTATGGTGAGTTCGTGAATTCTTGACTATCATAAACCACTGTACGAACACTGTACCACTCATTTCACTCACATTAATTCAATTCTCTACAAGAATGGTTTGAATCGATCTCCCCTTACTCACCCCTAGCCTTTCGTGAAAGTTCTGAAGAACAAAGCCTACTTCAAGCGTTTCCAGACCAAGATGCGTCGTCGTCGTGGTAGGAGGCGTTCTGTTTGTCTGCTGATGCCTAGAGGGTAAGACCGACTACTACGCTCGTAAGCGACTGATCATCCAGGCCAAGAACAAGTACAACACCCCCAAGTACCGCCTGGTGGTGCGCATCACCAACCACAAGGTGATTGCTCAGATCGTGTCTGCTGAGATCATTGGTGACCGCGTTCTGTGCGCTGCTACCTCTGCGGAGCTTCCCCGCTACGGAGTGAAGCTGGGTCTGACGAACTACGCTGCTGCTTACTGCACGGGTCTGCTGGTGGCTCGCCGTCTGCTGACGAAGCTGGGCATGGCCGAGATGTACAAGGGCAACGAGAAGGTGGACGGTGAGGTGAAGACCTGCGAGGGCGAGAAGAAGACGCACTTCGTCGCGGAGCTGGGCGAGAAGCGTCCTTTCCGCTGCTACCTGGATGTGGGTCTGCGCCGCACGACGACGGGAGCCCGCGTGTTCGCTGTGCTGAAGGGCGCGAACGACGGCGGTCTGGACATCCCGCACAAGAACACTCGCTTCTATGGCTACAGCCGCGAGGACAAGGAGTACAACGCGGAGGAGCACCGCGACAAGATCTTCGGCGCCCCCATCGCGGAGTACATGAACCAGCTGAAGGAGGAGAACGCGGAGCTCTACGAGAAGCAGTTCTCGCGCTACATCAAGAACGGAATCGAGGGAGACATGCTGGAGGAGATCTACGCGAACGCGCACAAGGCGATCCGCGCGGATCCGACCCCCGCCAAGAAGAGCGACTTCGACTATGCTGCCGCCTTCAAGCAGTTCGCTCATCCCAAGAAGCTCACCTACGAGCAGAGAAAGCAGCGCGTGGCGGAGAAGAAGGCTGCCATGGCTCAGGAGGAATAAGCGAAGCGAGGGAAATGTGGAGATTGAGGAGGTGTTTGTTCAGAGAAAGTAAAGGAGTGTAGATGTTGAGTTGTATTGCAATGCAATGCAACGCAACGCAATGCAGAGAAATGCAAAACAAAACGATCTCAAGAAGATTAGATAGGAAAGACAATAATAGGGACTATTTTGTTTATTAGAAATTAGGGACCATATATATATGAAAGTCACAAATATATTTTGTTGAACAAAATGCTGGTAGGGGAGGAATGAGAAGAATCCAATTTGTAGACTCTCTACACTTACGAGGGAAATAACCGTGCCATGATGGCGCTGATTGCTGCTCAGTATAACAACGTGTATATTCACGTCCCTAAGTTCGAAATGGGAGTGGAGAACAAATCTGAGGAGTTTTTGAAGATGAACCCCAACGGAAAGGTCCCCGTTCTGAAGACCCCTGAAGGAGCTATCTTTGAGTCCACTGCTATTGCTCGTTATGTTGCTCGCATGCGAAACGACACCGGACTGCTGGGACGCACCTTCTTCGAGGAGGGAAAGGTCGATCAGTGGATTGACTGGGCTACCTGTGAGCTGGTTCCTCATATTAGCGCCTGGTTCGGAGTTATCATGGGATTTGCTCCCCCAAATCCCAAGATGGTCGAACAGTCGAAGGAGGCCCTCAAGAGACCTCTGGCTGCCCTCAACACCTACCTGGCCTCTCATACGTTCCTTGCTGGAGAGAGAATCACTCTTGCCGATATTGTGGTTGTCTGCCAGCTGCTGTACGGCATGAAGTTCCTCTTTGCTCCTGAGTACAGAGCTCCCTATCCTTCCGTGATGCGTTGGTTCGAGACCTGCGTGAACCAGGTGAGATGTCCCACTGTGCACTTACGAGTAGCCTCAGTTTGCCTGCGTGATGGGTCCTGTGGATCTGGCCACCGAGCAGATGGCTCTTCCTGCTGCCCGTATGGATGATCGTGATTGCTTGCTTACTTCTAGCGAAGAAGGAGAAGGCGAAGAAGGAGGAGAAGCCTAAGAAGGAGGAGAAGGCGAAGAAGGAAGAGAAGCCCAAGGAGGAGAAGCCCAAGGAGGAGAAGCCGGCTGCGAGCCAGGCAAAGGCGAAGAACCCGCTGGAGCTTCTGCCGCCGTCGCCGTTCGACCTGGACAACTGGAAGCGCATCTACTCGAACACGCACAGCGACTTCTACTCGGTGATGGACAAGTTCTGGCCGATGTACGATCAGGAGGGCTGGTCGTGCTGGATCTGCGACTACATGTACAACGAGGAGAACACGCGTGGATTCATGACCGCCAACCTGGTCTCCGGATTCATCCAGCGCTCCGACTCCCTCCGGAAGTACGCGTTCGGCAACATGAACATCCTGAAGGACGCCAACGAGCCCTTCTATCGCGTGATGGGAGGCTGGCTGATCCGCGGAACCGCCATCCAGCCCATGCTGGACGAGAACCCCGATGCCGCCTACTACAACTGGAGAAAGGTCGATGTCACCAACGAGGACGATAAGAAGCTCCTGGCCGACCTCTGGTGCGCGTCGGAGACCATTCAGGGAAAGGAGATCAACTCGAACGAGGTCTTCAAGTAAGTCAGCAAGCAGGCACGGAATTGACACTTTTTGGTTGGGTTTGTTTGTTTCACACAGCTGCTGAGGCCGTAATGCAGGAACTGCTGAGAGCGTTTGGATACAGCGAGGAACAAGTAAGAATGACACTTGGTTGACATGGAGATTAAAGAAGCTGTAGCTCACTGTAAGACGGTTGAAGAAGCAATTTGCTACCTCCCTTCCGTTGTAAACTGACTTTTCCCTGCTCTATTCTAGCCAAAAGATGCAGGTGCTTCCAATTTGTGGGGCGATGCTAAAATGTATGTTATCAATTATGACGATGATGACGACACGATCACAATATCCAGTGATGACTCATCAGAAGAAGATTCTTCGTAGTGTTCTCTTGCTCTTCTTCCTTAGAACTAGTAAATTCGTTATCGATGAGAACAGTGTTCATTTTAAAGGAAACACTCTTTTTACAAATCGGTATTCCTTTCTTTTTATTGTACTCTATTATTTAGAATTCGCAAGCTTCATGATCTCGGAGAGAGTTGCTACGTAAATTTCAAGCGGTTGTTCAGTAAAGAAATGAGTTTGGAGCATGATAAGGATATTTCGCATATTATCTTGACCTCTTTTGTTTGTACCCTTCCTTCACTTTGCATAACAGTTAGACTCTGCGGATGTTCTCGACTCGATCATCGACCACCACCAATCAGCAGAGATTACCTTCTCCAGACACCTCGATCCAGAAGTTTCGGATCGGCAAACCATCTCTTTCAACGAAGGCAAGGCTCTCATCGTCTCCCCTCCCTTCGCCCAGAGCTATCTGCGGGGCTGTTTCCACGCGAAATTGCTTCTGCTTCGCTTCTCGGATCGTTTGCGCATCGTGATTTCCTCGGCGAATCTCACGACGGAGGATTGGACGATGTGGTCGCAGTGCGTCTGGATGCAGGTATTTTTCATAAATGGAGAGTGACCCAAAGGATTTTTTCAACGCACCGAAGGATTCAACGCGTGTTGCCGCCAAAAAGCTCGATTTGGAGTTTCGAACCCAGCTAATTTCGTTCCTTCGGAAGTGCTGCGTGCCGGAGGAACGCATCTTCAACGCTTTCCGCGGAGTTTTCTTCGAGAACGTCTCGGTGCAGCTCGTTGCGTCGGTGCCGGGAGTGTACCAAGGCGATCGCATGAATGATTACGGCCAGCTGCGATTGCGGTCTGTTTTGAAAGGATTGAACGACTACATGGAGAAGGTGGCGTCGCTGCCGAAGAACCCGCCCATTCTATCGCAATGCAGCTCGATTGGGAATCCGAGCCAAAATTGGATTCTTTCGATGCTGAAATCGTGTTACGGAGGGCGAGAAATCGTTGAAAAGAAGGGAAAGCTCGCCGATCTGCTCCACATTGTGTATCCCACGAATGTGTATGTGAATAACTCGATTATCGGGCCGGAAATGGCGGGCTCGTTGATTTTTATGCAGAAAGTTTACACGGCCAAAGCGTTTCTACGGGAAATGCTGAAGCGGTATAAAGACGCGCCTGGGAGGGAAACAACGCTGCCGCACTCGAAGTATTGTAGGGGTTCGGAGAAGGGTTAAGGGAAGTGATGAATGTGCCGTTGAAGAAGAGACCGAGATTGCCATGGGTGTATGCGGGAAGTCATAACTTTACGCGCAGTGCGTGGGGGCAAATCGAAAAGAAGGAAAGTCAGATTGCGATTTGTAACTATGAGTGTGGCGTTGTGCTCTTGCCGAAGAATTATGTGGACTTTGTTAATGGCGAACTGGATATCAAGAAGCATAAGCAGATGGACGAGAATGACGTTTGTCTGCCCATAGATCTTACGTTTGATACTCCTTGTCTTCCATATCGAAAAGATGATCGCCCTTTTTTGAGACAGTAATATTCTCTCGTTGATTTGTCTTTGTTTGATAGATGATGTTTTACATGTTTATTTATTGGATCCGATGCCACTTGAAAATCGTTTAATCCATTTTCCTATATCCAAACCCTATAGAAAGCAATAAGTAGGCCTAAAAATGGCTTTATTCAAAGCACGGATGCCCGAGTGGTCCAAGGGGTTACGTTAAGGCCGTAATGTGTTCGCACTCGAGGGTTCGAGTCCCTCTTCGTGCATTTTTTCTTTTCATTTTTCACTCAAACACTTCCATCATTTTATGTAGTTAATCACTATTTTAGCCCCCTTACGAATCACTTTTATATCTCGCGGAGTAAAAGACAGCAAATTCTTCACCACCTCATTCTTCTCTAAATGGGCAACGAGGACTTGATCGCTCATGTCTTCGCAATGATCTGATTCCAGATTCAGTGTTTTCTTCATCTTTCCGTTGACTTGGATAATCGCCATCGTGTTCGTAGAAACCATCGATTGCGGCCATTTCTGGCGGTCAAAGCCATCCTTCTCGCTAACACACTTCCCTCGGATCAATTGGTTCCAACACTCCTCTGACTTTCCGGGAGCAAATGGAGCCATAAACAGCACAACGCGCTTCACATAATCCAAGTAAGCCTTGCTGTAGCTGCCCTGAAGAAGATCGTTGAGCATGATGTTCACTCCCGAAAGCACATTATGGAAGTCGAACTTGTCCATATCGTGTAGAATTTTGTTGTGCTGCGAGTTCAGTTTGTTCGAATCCAGCTTCTTCCCTGATGGGTTTGCGCCTTCCACACAAATCTGGCACACGCGCTCCAGTTTTTTAATCATGTCCGTAGCAGGGTTCACAATTCCGCTATTGTACATGAACGCATTCGCGGGAGGACACTGCATCAGCATTCCAATCCGAACCGCATCTCCTCCGTATTTCGTAACCACTTCCACAGGATCCACGCCATTGTACTTGCTCTTACTCATTTTGGAATACTTCATTTCCACCGGGTGATTCGTCTCCTTCGCCTTCCATTCCTTTCCATCCTTCTCCACGCGTTCTGGCGGCAAATACGCTCCCGTGACCAGATCTTTGTATGTGCTGCTCAGAACCATTCCTTGGGTGATCAGATGATCGAAAGGCTCGGGGCTGGGAGCAAGGCCCTGCTCAAAAAGGAAGCGCGCGACGAAGCGAGCGAAGAGAAGATGCATGATGGAATGCTCTGAGCCTCCGACATAGCTGGATGGCAGTCGATTCGCAAAGAATTACTAGTTGACCACTGGGAATTGCTTCATTTTGGAAGGGTCGCAGAATGCGGTCGCGTTTTGCGGGTCCAGATAGCGGTAGAAATACCAGGACGAATCCATAAACGTGTCGAGTGTGTCGCAGTCTCGTTGCGCGTGCGGATTTCCACAGTACGGGCAGGAAACTGTCTTCCAATCATCGTATCCTACACTTCAAAACGCACGACTTCGCTACGCTGAAGTGGAGACATGGCATCCGATCCACACATTTTCGACACATCGCCTTCATGCATGGCCGGAAGCCGAACAGGGAGATCTTGATAAGGCACAGGAACGACTCCGCAATGCTCGCAGTGGATGGCAGGAACCGGAGCTCCCCAGAATCGCTGGCGACTCACCAGCCAGTCTCGAAGTCGATAGTTCGTCGCCGCTGCGCCCCAGCCTTCTTGCTTTGCCTGCGCGAGCAGTCGCTTTGTCGCTTCCGAGACAGAGAGTCCCGAGAACGGACCGCTATTGCAGAGCGTGGGGGAGGGAGAGTCCGTGAGAACGGGAAGAACAGGGAGATGGAAGCGATCAGCAAACGCAGCGTCGCGCGAATCGTGGGAAGGAACGCCCATTACCGCTCCTTCGCCGTAATCAGAAAGCACGTAGTTGGTGACATAGACGTCGATTGGCTTGTGAGTGAGTGGATGAAGGGCTTGGAGGGGGAGTTTGTATCCATCGACTTGCTCCTGGCCGATTTTGAAGGATGCCTTTCCAACATGGCGAAGCTAAAAAATAAGGCAGATGGTGTGAATGAACGAATTCGCGGAGAGAAGAATCCGTTTCTGCAAAATGGAGAGAGACAGGATGATTGGCAGAGAGGCCGATAAACGAAACTCCGTAGATGGTTTCGGGATGTGTGGTAAAGACGCGGATTCCGTTCAGTTTTGGATCGGATGAAGCGAGGGAAAAGGTGAACTCCGCGCCGGAAGACTTGCCGATCCATTTCCTTTGCGCCGTTTTCACTACGGAAGGCCAGTTGGGCAGCTATGCGATCACTCAACGTGCTTATTTCCACATCATCCAATCCACGGAGTAGTTTCTCGCTCATCTTGGTAGTCAATACGTACCACTGAGTCAACGTTCGTCGCTCAATCAAAGCTCCACTCCGCCAGGACCGGCCCTCTTCATCCACCTGCTCGTTCGCCAACACGGTGTGGTCCACTGGATCCCAATTGACTAGTCCATTGCGGCGAGTTACGTATCCCTTTTCCCACAGCTTCAGAAACAGCCATTGCGTCCACTTGTAGTATTCTGGAGTGCTCGTACTACATAATACCCTTTGAAAAATTTAAAAAACTTGACTTCGCGATCCCAGTTAAACCGGAAATTGAGACCCGAAATCTGTTTCCGCATCTCCTCGACATTGTTCTTTGTCCAAATATCGGGAGGAATATTTCTTTCAATTGCTGCATTTTCAGCAGGAAGCCCAAAAGCATCCCAGCCCATTGGATGGATAACCTACTATGAACGACGAATACAAAGAAATACATTGTATCCATTCATCGCTTTATACCGAGAGATACAATCAGAAATGGAAAAACTAGCCGATTAGCAAACATGAAATGGACCAACACTCGAACATGTCCCATGTGCATTTTTCCTGAAGGATACGGAAACATAGGTAAGACATAACAATTCTTCGCTTCTTCCGCTGTTGTGGAGAATCCTCGTAAGCAAGCAAACAGTCTCGCATGCTGAATTCGCTTTGTTCCGGTGATAGCTACCTTCAGCATATGTTATCAATAAGTAATAATTGCCAAAATAGGAATTGAAATTGGATGCCGAAAATAATGGGTATTTTGTTATTCATTCTATTTGTGCTAATTTCAATAGCTTTGCTAGGAAATATACAATAATTAGGTAGTTTGCAAATTCAATAAGCCAAAAACGTTTATAAACTTGACAGAAACAGGTGTGTCGTTTGGATATGTGTATTCAAACACAAAATTATCACTTCATCATTCTGATTTTGTACTGAATCTATTTGCACCTATTAATATCTACTTTAAACACAGATTGACTCTCCAGTTTTTCATCAGGGATGGTACCCTCTCACATGATTGCCAAATCAATATACAATAAATCAGCATTCAATTATCCACGAGAGTCAATCAAGCGGGAGTTTCATTAATGAGTTGTAAAGTGTGCATTGAAACTTGTGTAATCAATGGATTTTGTTAATGATATTCGTGATACAACGTTAAACGCAGCAAGTGCAATCGGATTTGCTGCAAAGGGCGTCGGTGAACACTTGTCAGCCTATGCAGAAGAACTGGGTGGCCAGATGCATATTCTGGGAAGTAATGTTGGTCATGGACTATCGGTCGCTGCTGGAGACTTGGGGAACTCAGCTTCCAAAGTCGCTGGAAATATCGGGCGTAGCGTATCCGCGATTCTTGCGAAGGCTTTCAACGATTTTGTCAGACTTGTTGCCGCATGCGAAACACATGAAGTAGGGTTCTGTACAATTCTTGGTAATCTCTAGGAAGAGGACATTGTGATTCAGGCAGAATTGGCTAACCTGAAAAGGAAGTTCAGAGAAAAAGATCTGAGGGGAGTAGATTTGTGTCACTTGCTCGATTCTAGAACGATCTGCGTGAAACGCTGATTCGCATGGTCTACTGTGAGATGCTTGGATATGAAACGCCCTTTGGCTATCTGAAAGCAATCGAATTATGTTCCGACCCAAACATTGTGAATAAAAAAGCGGGATACATTACTGCTGCGCTTTGTATACCTCCAGAGCATGAATTCCGTTTCATGATCGTGAATCGTCTCCAGATGGCATCGTCTCTGTCTCTGTGTTATTTGTAGGATCTGCAGAGCAAGAACTACTTGGAAGTGGCCACAGCGCTGATCGCTACGAGCCAGTTGTTAACCGTCGATATGATTCCCGCGCTGGTTCATTTGGTGTATCAGGCGCTTCAGCATAAAGAGTTCGCTTTGGGCCCAGAATTCATCGTAGAGCCACGGTCGTTTGCAAGGCGATCATGCTGCTGCAGCGCTTCTACCAATTGGATCCGAACAGTGTAACCGACATGGCGGATGAGCTGCGTCGTTTGATCAAATCCTACAACGTGACGGTGTTGTTCTCCTGCATCTCCGTTCTGCACGACTTCATTCTCGCCGATCCCAGCTCCTTCCGCGATCTCGTGCCTTTCTTTAGCGAGCTGCTCATCAAAATCGTGACCGGGCAGTTCGATCCTGCCTATGATTTCGACACGCTCCCGGCGCCGTGGGTGCAGATGAAGGTGATTCGAGTGAGCGGAGCGGTGCGGATTGGACGTAGATTCTGGGAGCCTTGGGCGAGAATGACCAGGCCGCGTCGGAAGAGGTGTATGTGGCGATTGCGAACGCGATGCGTCGAGCGGATCGCGTGTTCCCTCACCACTTGTCGTGCGCTATTTCCGCGGACTGTGTGCACGCGATTATTCATCTCTACCCGAACGAAGATCTGCTGGAAGAGGCCGCTTCGGTGATTGACCGTCTGGTGAACAGCCGAGATCCGAATCTCAAATATCTGGGCCTGGACTGCATGGCGGATATGATTCAGGGATACCCGCAGTACGTCGTTCGTCTGCAGATGGTCGTGCTGAACGCGCTCGACAGCGAGGATATCTCCATTCGCAACTCGGTAGGGAGCGGAGCGGAGCGCATTATCATCGCTAGACACTGCATATTCTGCATCGAATGTGCAACTCTCAGAACGTGGATATCATTATCAAGCGCTTCTTGCTCGTGCTGAGCAACACCTACGATCACTTCCAGCGCCAGCAGCTCGTCGATAAGATCTGCGAACTCGCGGAGCGGCACGCTGTTATCTGTGCGTTTGATTCGTAGATTCGCGCCGGATCCCTCATGGTATATCAACACCATGACGCAGGTCTTCGCGTTCGGCGGACGGCAGGTCAAAGCCTCGATGGAGGCCAATCTGATCCGCCTGCTCTCGGAGAGTCAGGGAGATCCCAGCATGGACCGCCAGCTGCGCTGTCTGGCGGTTAGTCAGTTGTATCCCTTGGTGCTCGATCCGCTGGCGCCCGAGAATCTGATTCGCGTCGCGACCTGGATCTTTGGAGAGTATGGACATCTCTCGAGCGATCCCACACTCGGCCAGCTGGTGGAATTGATGGGCGACATTTGGCATCGCCCTGCGTTGAGCGTGGAGACGAAGTCGTACCTGATCACGGCGTTCATGAAGATCTCCGCGCAGACGCAGACCATTCCGAATATCGCGTCGGTGATGGTTCGCGAGTGCATGAAGAGCCACGACACGGAGCTCGTGCAGCAAGCGATGGAGTTCAGAGAGATGTGCAAGAGCGGCGCCTCGGTGTTTTTGGCGGCCATTCCCTCCAAGCAGGAGAGTCGGCTGGTCGTGGACAAGGAGCTCCACTTCCTCGATACCTATGTCATGCAGGAGCGTCTGTCGGGCGCCAAGGACTACGAGGAGCGCGACTTGAGCGACGAGGAGGACGAGAAGGACAGTGGACTCAAGACGGAGGCCTACGAAGCCCCGGAGCCTGCGAGGCCCGGTTCCAAGCCTGCCGAACCGCAGGAAAAGCAGCCTCGTCGCGATAGCGGGTTCATTGATTTCTCCACGGTCACCGGGTCCTTTGGCTTCAAGCCCGCCGCGCCCGCGCCCAAGCCTGCGGCGCCCACCGTCGCCGACTTGTTTGGAGGTCTGCAGTCCACCGCGGAGAGCGGCCAGCCCGAAGAGGACTTCCTGGGATCCTCCGAACCTGCCAACGAACCGGAGAACGAACCCGAGCCTGAACCCGAGCCCGAACTCGAGCCGGAGAACGAGCCGGAGCCTGATCCACGCGCGCTAGAAGCAGCCGCTCTGTTCGGCGGCTTGGCGCCATCGAAGCCGGCCAAAGCCCGAAGAGACTCGAAGCCGATCGCGCTGCAGCCGGCCAATCCGCTCTTCGCTGCTCCCCAGTCGACGGGATTCTTCAAGCCGTCGACCCCCGCCTCCAAACCCGCGCCAGCGCCCGTCAATGTCCCTGCTCAAGCTCCTGCTTCTGCTCCTGCTTCAGCCCCGGCGGATGATTTGTTCTCTGGAATGAATCCGCCGCAGGAAGAGATGTTCGATATGATGGATTTCAGAACGCCCGAAGCGCCCGCCCTGCCCGTGATCGATATGATGCAGTGCAGACTGAGCGCCGCCTACAAGATCTTCACGAAGGACCCGGCGGGAGAGCTCACGCTCGGCGTGCACGACGGTCACGTTCACACCGCGTACCAGCTGATCTACCGCGTAGCCGCCAGAACGAATCGTGATGTGTAGGAGGGAAGTCTCGTTCTCTGCATCTTCCTGAAGAGCAACGTGGCGCTGAAGGACTTGGCGATCGCCACGTCGCACACCGAGGGCCTCAACGCGAAGTTCGTCACCGAGCCGAAGAGTGCTTCGCAGGGAGCCAAGCTCTCTTGGGGAACCATCGCTGCGGAAGAGCAAGTGACGATCTTGGTGAACGTCAACTTCGCGAAGCCAACTCCTTCGTCGTCGCTTTCTTTCACTGGGCACATCGAATATCACACGGAAGCCGAGGAGTCGAAGGAAGCGACCCTCGATCTCGAGATTCCTTTCAACTTCGTGGATATGATTCGAGGCACGCCGATGAGCAGCAGCGAGTACTTCGCGTTGTGGAAGTCGAGCAAGGCCGAGCAGAAAGTGGAGATCAAGTCGAGTCTTCGAAACACGCGGCTGTTCGCGGAAAAGGCCAATCGCTTGTTCCACGTTGCGATGATTGATATCAACGATCAGGGTTGGGTGTGGTGAGGGAGCGGTAAATCGTAGCTCACACGTCTTTGCTTGCTGGAAAGGTCGCAGGAACGCCTTCAACGTGCTTGATGGAGGTGAATATGACGTCTACTGGATGCACGATCTTCTACAAAACATCGTCGTCCATTCTGTGCAGACTGCTTGCTGATGCGTCTAAACTGTTTGAGAATTGGATTGTTTGTGACAAACGAAATTCGGGAGGTTGATTGAGGAGAGCTGGAAACAATTCTTTGGTTTGTGTGCTTTCTGGGTTGAGATAAAGATCGTGATGAGAATAAGAATTGATCGAATCGATGGATTTCTGTTGACTCTTGTGTCATTTTGACAGGAATATATATATATATATATATGTATATGTATATGTATATGTATATGTTATGATGAATGATTCCGTTTTGCCACCCATAGACATCTCTTTCAAACAGATCGTCATTCTTGCAACAATGAAAATAAATGATTTCCAACGCAAAGAAAAGACAGATAAATAGGATTCACACTCATTGGCAGGCTTCTTACGTTCTACCCTCTAGTTCTCATCTCAATTCAATGTATCCCATATAATCTAACACACAACTAGTTCTAAGAAATAGGAATGACATGTTTTCGATGAATCGATAGCACGAACTACAAATACAAGTTCTAAGAATTGTTTATTCCAACTGGATGCCTCCTCCATCAAAAAGGCAGAGAGTAGAAAGCACATCCAATAGAGACGTACCGTTAAGCTCGGTACTAGAGTGGTTTGATACTACAATGAAGCCAAACTCAATTCTCTGCCGCTCCAAGGAACGAGACGTACGAATAAATACCATTTGTCACCTCGTAGACAATAAAGTCATTCATTGACGAGTGTTTTACAAAGCAAGAAGGAGGATCCTATTATGTATGTGGCTCTCCTGGAATAGGAAAGTCTCTCTTGATATTTAATATTTTGGATGAGGTCAAGAGGGATTTTGGCGTGGGTGCATAGAAACCATCTAATACATAGCGCAAAGTGAAAATTATTTCTGTTAATGCAATGACGTTGCACAGAAATCAAGAAATCTATTCCGTGTTGGTCGATCTTTTAGTAAACAAGAAACAACCCTGGGAGACAGCCAAAGAGACTCTTGAATCAATGTTTTTATCAAATCGAGGCCGAAAACGAAATCCGCTGTAATAACACTTTTTTCCCTTTCCATCCATAGAATCATTTGCATCGACGAAGTGGATCGTTTGCTAACCAAAGAACGTAGTATTGTGTATGATCTTTTCGAGTGGCCATATCTGTCATCCAACGTGCTTATCATCATCGGTATTGCAAACAGCATCGATCTAATCGAACGATCTCTTCCTCTGCTCAAGATCCGTTCATCGAAGCCTTGCACGCTCGTTTTTCCCACATATTCTGAAGCGGACTTGACTCAGATCATTCGGCAGCGTATCCAGCTGTGCAACGAATCTCTGGGAACGGAGCTTTCGCTCTTCCAAGAGCCAGCGATTCGATTGTGCGTGAAGAAAGTCGCCGAGATGGGCGATGCCCGTCGACTTCTCGATGTATGCAAGAATGCGCTGCAACTCACTGCTCCGGATGGGTTCAGTAGAGAATATACATTCAGATAAATCATAGTCAATGCGGAAAAGGCCGTGTCGATCGCGACCATGTCGAAGACCTTATTTCAGTTCTTTCGAGACAGCCAATCGTCGATTCTGGATTCCTTACCGCGAATGGCGCAGGTTCTTCTGGCTTGTTTGTGCGGATTGATTAAGAACATGGAGGAACGAGAAAAGCAAGCGGAAAAAGTCAAACTAAACGCTGTGACTCCGAATCGGCTCAGAGAAATGTACATCCAGGTTCATAAGAATCTCATCGGAGGAACGCGTCCAAACGTTGCGGAGTTTACAACGCTTCTAGACCAGTTGATAAACAACGGAATTTGCAAGATTGTAGTCTCTAAACGATTGAAGCTGCTCGATCGGCCGGTAGCTGCGGGAGGGAGTATTGAGTGTAGATTCTGATGATAAAGCCGGTGGACGAGCTCGTGAAGGAGCTCGAACAGGATCCAGATTTGGCGAAGGTGATTAAGCGGGGACATGTATTGGAGATGGTGGTTTTTTGACGTGTAGAATTACTTAAAGGACTAGAATGTACAATAGAATAGAGTAGAAAGGAATGTTTGTTTTAAAGGGGTTTCATTTTTAAATCCAACAAGAATGATCATTACGACAGGTTCCTCGCAAGTCGATGTGGTAGAGGACCACCCGATTACAGCTATTTGTGTGATTGATGATAATTTTATTGCCTTTGCTACATCCAAGGGAAAGATTTATGTAAGCGAGGATACCAGTTTCAAATCAAGAAATGCGATCGGAATTTACGGAATAGTGAGCTTATTGGTTCGCACAGAAGTGTAATTCATCGCCTCGCAGTATTTCGGGGAAAATTGATTTCCAGCAGCGAAGCGGGGAGAATTAAGGTATGATTTTTACCAGTGCTTACTGAATCAAAGGTTTGGGATCTTGATTCCAAGGAGCGAACGCTGCGAATTCGCCCTAACAGTAGTGTCGGTCCAATATACGATTTTGTAATTGAAGATCATTTCATCTATTTCGGATGTAGCACCCAGTCTGCATCTCCTCTATACGTAAATTAGTGACTTGTCTCTGATCCGAAGAAATATGATCTGGAAACAGGCGACGAAGTGGAGCGAAGCACCCACAAGCGATCCCATATTCGTTCAATTGAGTTGATCCAGCTTGACTCTACTCGCTATTTCGTTGTTGGTAGCAGCTCCCATGGATCGGAGGTTTGCCTATTTTTTCTTTTCTCTGTTACGAGCTAGTCGTTCGATATGCGTTTAAACCCGATGGAGAGACTGACGAGCCAGGAAACAAATGCGTGGAGCTGCCCATTCGCTCTGGCCAATCCCTCGACGAAACGATTCGCCTGTGTGATGAAGAAGTCGGACAACACTTGCTTTGTGGAGTATTCGTCGGAGCAGGCCGAAGAGCTCAGCGTCAAATATCTCAGCTCCAAGCAGAAGAAGTTTCGCGTGGTCGGCGTGGCGATGAACAAGGATTGGTGGTTCGTCGTTACGCAGATCGGAGTGCTGGTGAGTTCTGCGCGTTCATTTGATGGATAGCTAATCGGAGATGCCAAGGAGCAGCCGGTGAGCGTTCCTTCGCACAGTGAGGGAATGAATGGATGCATAGCGATCGATGGCAATACGCTGTTTATCGGGACGGATCGCGGCGAAATCGAAGTGAGGGAGCGATGAAAGATTGATGTGCAGGTTCTGAATATCAAGATGGAACAAGAAGAAGAAGATCAAGAAGATCAAGAAGAAGTAGCAAAACTTTAGTACGAACCCAAAGCAATTGCCTGCATGCGAAGGTTCGCTTCGTTTTTGAAGGCCTGGCGGCACTCCGTGTGTTGTTTGCATCAAACAGACGAATTCAATCGAAACTACTGAGGATTTCTCTTAGGTGGAAGAGACTTTCGATCTGGGGGCGAATGTCCTCATGGCGTATAAAAGACAGCAGCACAGTAGATAGGTTGTACAGCTAGATCGAACGCAAAGCAAACGAGCTACTTCGTGATCAGCCTTGTCGCTAAACCAGCTGATAATGGGAATTCCATTATCCAAATGATACCCAAAGCAACTAATGTAATTGTCAACGATGACAGTTTTGGACTAGAAATCAATCTATTCCGAGAGAGAAACCCACCAGATCTCGATTCAGTGCGTTGAGATCCTTGATGTAATTTCCGTCGATATTGAGACAATGTTCGCGATACAATCGGTGTGTGATGAGATGTTGTTCCGAGTCGAGGATGTCGAGCAATCGATCCGCATAGCACTTCTGAGAAGCCGTGTAGATTACAATCTCGTAGTAGGGAGCCACGCGTTTCAGCAGATAAAACAAAAATGGACGCACGTTCGCGTAGATCGTAAAACGCTGTCCCTCATGTCGAATCTACGCCTCACCAGCGCGCTGCGCTCTCACAGAAAAAGCCAAATCTGCGGAGGGATCGCGCTCCATGGAGCAGTGGACCAGCGTTTCGTCAAGATCGAGGACCAGCGTGTATTTGGGAGCCGTCGGAGACTTGGGGGGAAGAAGAACGCGCTCCTGCAGCGCGGCGGGGAGGGAGTCGTAGGGAGGAAGGTTTTTAATAATGATAACACTATAGAAATCAGGACGAACTCGAACCACCCACGGATTAAATGTGCTCTCCGGCTCTGCTTCTTGTTGGGTTTCGGGTGCAGAAGTAATCAGATTGGGAGAGGCGGGCTCGATTTCTTCCTTGTGATGTGAACTTACCAAGTCCGAGGACTGCTTATCTTCTTTGGCAGCGTCAATAATGGGGGTTTCGGTAAACTCCCCCGAATTATAACTTTTGGAGATGAAGGAAAGCAGGAAAGGGTAACCATAGGATATTGCCGAATAATTGTAGAAGCGCTGTCGATATTACTGTTTCGTATGGATGACTCTGGAACTTTTCCCGTGATGCTGTTTCGCAGAGCTGTGAGGTGATTGGGATAAAACGACGAAAACATGGATTGACGTGTAGGTCCGGGGAGAGAACCTCTTCCTCTGCCTTTGTATGCCTAATTATAGAGGAGCGAAGGCTGTCGGCCAAACTGGACGAGGAAGAGGTTTGGAGAGATCTTCTATTTTTACGACTAGATAGATAGACCGATGCAAACAAAAATACAAAGCTACTTGTACTTTCGATAAATCTCCGGAATTACTGGAACTATCTGTATCGGCTACAGGATAATGAGCATAGTCTAGCAAGCAGTACTGCAATCCACCATAGGGAGACTAAGAACTAAGAAAGAGGAAATGTAAAATGAGGAATGACTGCTCGGATGTATTCGGGAACAAACAAAAATGACAAACATAGTATACTACACTTCCAGAGCGTGATGACCAAGTGCCTCCGCTACAAGGTCAAAGACACTAAACTTCTTTTCTGGGGCTTTGAAGACCTTTCCTATCAAAATTGCACGATCGCAGCACGGCGTCAGATCTTCCTCCAGCGTGTTGGTGATGACCACATCTCCCAAGAGCGACCGATCCACGATTTCTCCCCTGCTGATCTAGAGCAAATGAGGCCGCGCCGGGATTGCTACCTTCACCAGGCGATCCAGCATATCGTAGATGATGTCCTGAGGCACGATGCTGTCATGCTTGTAGCTCGGATGGCTCATAATGAACTTCCGCATCCACGCCGCGCCCGTAAGAATCTCTCCCGTAGCGCGTTTGTGAATGAAGTCGAGGTACTTGCTCACGGTCTTTCGCGTGGAGGGCGAGCAATTGATCACCTCCAGGTAGCTCCGAATCAGCGGGATGAATCCTGGGAAGTGTTTCTAGGCGTCAGTCCTCGTCTCCACGCCCACGTTCCCATCCAGAATCTCGAGGATGGAGTACTCGCTGTAATGCACCGGACAATCGCAGCAGACGCACGGAAAGGCCGCTTGGCGACTCGTGTTCGGCACGCCACAGTTGGTGAACCAGAACTTCTGCTCGAGGATCGCGTTCCGCTTCTCCGCACGCTTCATGTTCTCGTCCACTTTGGACATGGGGATGTAAAGCTCGAGGTTGTAGAAGAGAATGGCGCGGCAGAGAAGCCCGGCAAACACGGTGAACGCGGCATTCTCAAACTCGGTGAGCATGACTTCCATGGTTCGGAGCTCGACTCGCCACGCCTCGACAGAGCCTCCGATGGTGGGAGGTTTCCAGCGAACGCTCTGCCAGTTCGAGGACTGGATGTTCTGGAGTTAAAAGGGGAGCGAAGAAGGCGTACTTCGAAGTGCTCGGATGTCTCGGTGTCGCTGTACGACGCATAGTCGTCATAGGTGACGAGGGCGTCGCGAATGAACAAGTGAGCGATGTGCTTCGCGAGCATGTCATCGATTCCGTTCGCGCGCAGCACATCGTACGATTCTTGGTCGATGCGGACATCCAGATCGTTATATTTGGCATAGGAACTGTCCGGATTGATGAACATATCCACGCTGTCATAGCGACTCTTCATGATTCGATCGGGCTACAGAGATATTACACTGCGCCTCAACCCCGTACTCCATTCCGTTCTGCCTCGGTTCGATCGTCCACAGACTGACTGATGACGGTCCAGCGCGTATCGATGTCAGCCAAACGGCCTCGATAAATGGGCGAGTAAGCGGTCAGCGCCATCTACCCGTCATTCCTTTGCGCTGTACAAATATACGACATAGGGAGCGATTACAACTAACTGGTCGTAGAGAATCCGACTTTCCTCGATGTTTTCGGCTTGGAATGTGACTTGGAGACAGCAGCTTCCCATGCCAAAACCCATGGCGTCCATGTGGATCGTGGGAGGAATCGTCGTGTTCTCGTCCATAAACGTGGGGACCTCGATATTGACCTTGGATCCGCGACGTTTTCGGATATTGCGGGTGAGAGCACTAAATGAAACATGCAAAGAACGGGATACGAAAAACGAGTAAACGGACTGATTATGGTATCTGGGACATAGTCAGAATCTGCGTCCGCTCCATGCAGCGGACCCATTACAGCAGCAAAATCCCCCTCTCCGAGCAGAGGAAAATGAGGAATCATAAGGAGATGCTCATTTGGCTTGAGATACTCGGAAATTGATATACGTCTGTTTTTCATGTTGCTCTCAATGCCGTTAAGACTACAGGCATACTGGTTATAGGGGAAGGTTGGTGTTAGTTCAAGCATGTAGGAACCATATTCCGGCTTTACCTCGAAATTCATTCTGACATAAAGTTGTTATTTCAATCCCTACTTTTGCTTTAAAGCACGTTCTGCTAACTCGTCAATAATGACAGGAGCTCGTTGAGAAAGCTTCACAGTTTTATTCTCGCGATCAAAAATAACGATGTTGCACTCGATCTATATGAGTAAACAAAAAGCGCGTCTACTTCGTCACCCCAACGTAATTCGGCACAACAACGATTACAATACATTTTATATACATTAATGAACTGAAGAATTCCATGTTTATGAACTATGGCTGGTAATCCGTTTCAACACCTACTGTACGCACGAGCCTTTTCAGCGTCATCCCAATCTTGAACGGAAGCGTTTTTAAGTAACCCCATTTCTACAATTATATTATTATAATAGAGTAATATAAAGCTTCTGTTATTAGGCTTGCTCACTTGCGTGTGCTGGTTGGATGCACTAATTCTTCTTTTTCTCATCCCTCTATAAGAATTAAATACTATTAATCAATTTTCAGTATGCCTGCAAATAGAATATTCATGCGACTATTAAATCCTACGCGCTTTGAAAGAAAAGGTCAAAGTGTTAGTTGTCACACTCCACATATACTTCAGCAGCAGCAGCAGCAGCAGCAACATCAACAACAAACATGAATAACATTTCTCACATAAACACACGAAGACTTTCAGTATTAATTATGAAGGGAACTGTATCGGATCGATTTGAAATCGAAGAAAGTAGCTGGAGCTGGGAGCTATCGAGCGCAATTGTTGATTTTTTAAAAATGATACCAGCTGAGGATGATACGATAGATATCGAAAAGATAATATTCGACTGTTTATCGGATCGTGTACTACTTTTCTGTAATTGTTATGGTATAGTTCGGTCAGTATTGGTGTGTTTTGTCTGGAAATGACTTGGATCTTGCGGTTAAATACATATCTTATGCAACACAGATTGAGAAATTCCTTTACTTGTAATATTGTGGCAGCATGTTTGTGATTTACGACTACTTTGCTCAGAAGAGTATTGTGTGTTTTAAGCCAGATATTCGGAGAGGGAAGTACAAGAAAGTACAAGTTGCTGAAGAAGAGCCTGAAAAGAAGTTGTGTTTTTCTTTGACTTTGAGTTCGCAGACTTCCGCTGACCGTTTTAGAATACTCAATGAGTGATGCTCTATGTCGCGAATCACTTGATGCAATTATTATTTCCGGGTTTTGAGCAGTAGATCATTCAAAGGGAACTGCAGCGAGAGTACGATGAAGATGCGGATACGCAGTATGCCTGTGCTATTCGAGTAGCTTTTCTTTCCGTTTGGTAATGTAGACCTCGCTAAACCATTCGAATAAAGGCTTGTATCAAGTGGTGGTGGGTGAGAATTGCGAAGTGAAGCACTATTTGGACTCGCGCGCGACGGACGTGTTGTACGTTGATGCAGGTGCTTTCCACGTCCTCATTTGGAAGCTGACTGTAACGGAAGAGATGGTGAATATGAGTCGAGCGCACATATCCGAAAAGGCTGGTGTGGATTTCCTGTTTGTCAGCGGCTTATTTTTTATTATGATGGGTGTGATGTATGTGACATATCTCAAACTGAAAAGCGCCTTTATGTGCAGAGAAGAACAGATCTGCGATGAGGCATTTGAGGAAAGGATGCTAGACTACCGCTCTCTTGTAGGTGCTGTGTAACATGACAACCTCTAGTTCTTCAAAGGGTTAGTTCTCCTCGCTTTCTTTTATTACTTTTACCTGACGTATCGTAACATCCAAAGAAAGCGAAGACACACGCAGGATGTGGAGCACTTTGAGAAGCTGACGTTTGGGGACAAGACGGACTGCGTTGTTTGTTCAAAGAAACAGAGACACTCGTAATTGTAATTGAAACAACCATGAATTCAAATGGCTTAGTTCTTGGTAACCTCATGGAAAGCCTTAGCAACGTAATCCACGTTCTTGGTATTGAGTCCAGCAATGGAGATACGACCATTCATGGTCAGATAAATGTGGAACTCCTTAATGCAGCGCTCGACCTGCTCCTTGGTCAAGCCAGTGTAGGCGAACATACCAATCTGGCTGGTGATGTGAGACCAGTCGCGAGTCGATCCGGCCTTCTTCAGACCATCGACCAGAGCCTGGCGCATCGAAATGATTCTGTGAGCCATTCCAGCGCACTCCTCGTACCACTGAGCCTTCAGCTTGGGATCGCCCAGGACGGTCTGGACAATGCGAGCTCCGTACAGAGGAGGATTCGACCACAGAGTACGAGCAGCAACCTTCAGCTGAGAGAGCACGCGCTCCTTCTCCTCCTTGCTGGCGCACACCACAGAGGCAGCTCCGCAACGCTCTCCATAGAGACCGAAGTTCTTGGCGAAGGACTGGGCCAGGCAGATCTGGTGACCCTCCTCCACGAACAGGCGAATAGCGTAAGCATCACCCTCCATATCTCCAGAGGCGAAGCCCTGGTAAGCGCAATCGAAGACAACTCCGCAACCGGCAGCCTTCACAGCATCAGAAATCTGCTTCCACTGCTGCTTGGTGGGATCCACACCAGTGGGGTTGTGGGCGCAGGCATGGAACAAGAAGGCAGAGTTGCTGGGAGCAGCCTTGATCGCCTTCAGGATTCCGTCAATATTCAGACGGTTGTTGGCATCCAGGTACTGGTACTTCTCGTTGGGAATGCCAGCGGCATTGAACACACCGAAGTGGTTGGGCCAAGTGGGGTTGGGGATGTAAATGCGCTCGTATCCCTTCACGTTCTTCAAGAAGTCTCCAATCAGACGGAGGGAACCAGTTCCAGAAAGAGCCTGGCAGACAGCAATTCTGTCCTCCTTGATGGCAGGGCTGTTAGCGCCATAGACAAACTCCGCAGCCAATCTGTTGAAATCAGGAAGACCCTGAATGGGAGGATATTCGTGGTCGCTCTTTCCGGCGATGCGTCTCTCAGCCTCCGCAACGCAAGGAAGGATCACGGGCTTTCCGTTGTCGTCACGGTAAGCACCCACTCCCAAAGAAATCTTGCGAGGATCCTTATCGGCCTTGAACATCTCGTTCAGTCCGAGAATAGCATCTGGGGGAGCCTGAGCAACCTAGACGTCAGGGTCACACATTAACCTAGTACAGCAGCCCAACGGGAGGTAGCGAAAGAGCGGTAAACAGTAGGTCTGGCGAACTTAACAACCTCTACGTGTTATCTTCGAACCCAGTATATCTCACTAGCGAACATTGTATAGAATCAATAGAAATCTATATGAAACAGGAGAAACGGGAAAAGAGAAACGGGGAAATGAACAAGATGACCCTATAATTACGATTTATATAGTACTCGTTACGGAATATTAGGGGTCATTTTTATGAGGCCATGCCCGAAATCTACTCTTGGGTCAGTGAAATTGCGTACAACAAAACGTGGATATTATTATTATTATTATGTTGTGAGAAGGGATCGAGACAAATAGATAGAAAACCAAGCACGTTTATGCTTAGCAACACAACCACTCTCTTTAGAATTTGCACATCCACTTTTTACAGACAATTTAGTTGACAAAATAAACTATGGAGACTCGGTCTTTGAACAATGTAACCAATTATCTGTAGCGACTATATATTTAGATTGCCGAAACATTGAAACTTGTTGCTAATTGTGCCAGTTCTGATGATCGGCGATCACGCATTAATTTACTCGAAAAATCGCTAAGTGAGATCGATGCTCTTCCCTCTTCAAGCCAAATCAAAGCGCTTTTTTCGTGTGTTCCTGTACTCTTGTTTATACTTTGTTATATCAGGAAATTTTGAATAAAGATATGAAAGGAGATGACAGTGAAATGATAAAATTGGATATCCAACTTCTTATTGTGATTGTTCGTTTTGCAAAGGACAAATCCGTCGAAACGTTTAACAACTCGAAGGCCATGATTTTGGAGTGCTATGGACGCAACAAAACAGTATAGTAGGGAGTAGTTGATAATGTAGGAATATCGTGAATCGGTTAAGCAGCTTCTTACTGCACTTTCTGTGTCGCTGGTAAATATTTCGACTGTTGTATCATGGTTGTATAATATTATTAGTCTTGATTGCGATGGTCGTTTTTTTAGAGAGCAAATTACTTGTAGATAAAGAGAATCTCCGCTTTGTTATTGAATTTGTCGAGCAGTTGGAGAAGCAAGAATTAAGTTTGAATGAAATACAATCATTAATACGTCTGATGGAAGCAATTCGATCCATGATGGGCTTTATGAAGTTTCAAGAAACCGAAAAGAGCGATTTTAATGAAATTCTCAAGAACTTACTCAATCGGGCAGTTACTATGCCTCCTGAACTCCATCAAATCAATGAAGTCAATGAAGTACGTGATGCTTCGGATGCTTCGGATGCTGCTGGTGCTTCTGATGTTCCTGATGTTCCTGATGCTTCTAATGCTTCTGAAGTTCCCGAAGTTTTTGAAACGTCACCACTGCATCTTTCAAGCAATCCGTCGTACGATAATAACTCTCCGCAGGAAGGGGATCGAGATGAGGATGAGGTAGTTCCAGTCATTGATAATTCTCTGCGCTGGAATGAATGGAGGGGAATTGGGCAGAGGATACGAAGTTCATCAATTTTAAAATCAGTGTTTAAGGGTTTATTGTATCTGCTTGGGATTACTATCGTTGTATTCAACGTTTTTATTCTGATAGCGTTAATACAATCGGCAGATCTTCCAGACAAGAATCCCCTATGTCAACCCACCGCTTCAAAGGGCTACCATATCCGTGATTGGGTGAATGAAACGAGCGAGAAGGTGAGATATCAAATGTGGAAATTCAATCGGTGGCTGGAGACAAGGAGCAACATTTCCGTTGATTCATGCCCAGTGTGTCCAGTATGTCCAACGTGCCAAACTTGTCCTGAGTGTCCAACGTGCCAAACTTGTCCTGAGTGTCCAACGTGCCAAACTTGTCCTGAGTGTCCAACGTGCCAAACTTGTCCTGAGTGTCCAACGTGCCAAACTTGTCCTGAGTGTCCAACGTGCCAAACTTGTCCTGAGTGTCCAACGTGCCCTAAGTGTCCAGAAGTGAAGAAAAATGCAGGGGCATGCGATCTACGAGCGATAAGCGATATTGTTTCGTTTATGAAGGGTAGTATTGTGTAAATGTTGTCATTCGTAGAGGTAGAAAAAGAAATTAAACGGAGAGAAGATGAACAAGAACGCAAGTATAAAGAGGAAGAGGAGCGAAAGCGTAGAGAAGAAGAGGAGCGAAAGCGTAGAGAAGAAGAAGAACGCAAACGTAGAGAAGAAGAGGATGCAAAACTACAAGAGCTGCTTCATAAAACAGGAATATCTCTAACGAACCCTGAGACTCCACCGTCAACACAAGAGAATACATTGAATCAGACTCAGGACAGTTCTGTGTTTTCATGCCTCGTGAATGATACAATTCTTTCTCTATATGGTATCTCCAGTTCTTCATCAAGTTCCAATAATTCGATGGTGAAATTGCTGAGTATCTGTATTATAGCTCTAATAACATGTACGTTTCTTATTATTCTCTCTCATCATAGTACTGGTTCTTCACTCCATTCGAAATATTCAAACTTTAAGAGCCCGCTACTCGATAAAGAACCGTAATAATCAAAATCGATACAACTATGGTAGGTATTAATACATATCATTTTATTCGCTTATCAAATCTTCAGTTGTTCCGTGATTGTTTGTAAACAAACAAAACACTTCTTCTCTGTGTCCATTTCTGCGATAACAGATCCAACCTTCACAGTCTCATCTGGTTGAACCAGTGTTTTGACCAAGTAGCCCGCCTTATCACAGCGCACATCCATACTCACCTAAATCACAACTCTCTAACACCAAGTACCTTATCTGTCTCGATCACTGCCACGACATCATCCAAATCGACAAAATCACCCACAGACTTTTCCCACTGAACGAGAGTTCCTTAAACTCATTCCATAAGAAGGAGCAGTACCGCTCTTCACTGATTCACCCATTGGTGGAACAACAATGTTGAATTTCTCCATTAGCACCGAGGAAGTGCTATAGAGTGACTGCTGCATACGCAGCACACTACGTAAAGCGCAAGAAGCTTTCGACAAAGCAAACATAGATGGTAAGAAAAAAGTGACAAAAATAGGTTTGACGCTATTATTGAATTACAGCATTCACAAAGAGTGGTAAAAAATGAATGGAAAAAGACAAAAGAAGATAGCACCTCGTAGTTTCGATCTACGGACCTCAGGGTTATGGGCCCTGCACGCTTCCTCTGCGCCAAGGTGCTTCTCATCAAACACTTCTATTTCAATCAATTTTATATACACGTCTTAGCCATATCCTCTATTCTATCTAGTATGTTGACTTATATACTTCGACTCTAGCAAAGCCTGAAAGTAGTCGCCCTATGTGAAGAGAATAGAAGGAGTATCAACTAGTAATCAATAGATATTGCCACCCAAAGAAAAAGCAGAAGGTGATCAAACCTATCAACTCTTTCCATTTGAGTTGCTGGAATACGCATATCTAGAGCATTTTCACCTAGTACACAAAATAAAATAAACAAAAAAGCAGATTCACAAGATAATTTTGAAAAACGAAAATCATTTTGAAAAATGAATAAATTAGCACCTCATAGTTTCGATCTACGGACCTCAGGGTTATGGGCCCTGCGCGCTTCCCCTGCGCCAAGGTGCTTCTGCATAGATTCAAAAATATATCTATATAATTATTATAACAATTGTATAATCCCATTATTTGTTATTGATTTTGGGTTTTGGATCCAAATTATAGGAAGTACTAAATACTTTCCAGACATTCACGAACATCACCGAGGTATGAAGAATGCTAACTGAACCTATTCTTCATTAGTAGTGTTATGATAATCAAGATTCAATCGAGCAATCAAAGATTACTGTACTTATTACCAGTATAAAAGATCATTTTTATATTTAATTTGTGACTAATATGTTTAAAGGACTATTTCAACCGAAGGATAAGCGCACTCCTGATGAAAAGGCAACTTTTTGTGTAATTCAATAATGGGTAGTATGCCGACATGAAAAAGGAGATCAAAAAGAGCAGTTACACTGTTTTGAAGGAAATTCACAGTATGAAATTATGCAGCAACGCATAAATTGTAGAGTTGGAGAATGAAATGAAGAGAATTGATAGAAGTATTAAATTGGAGGTGAAAAAGGTAATCTGTACTTGCTTGTGATGAGTCGTAGGGTTCACCTCAGTCTGTGATAAGAATTAAGTGCAGAACGTATCTGCAGGCGCAAAAAGGTATCGAGAAGTTATATACTGTAAAGGCCAACATCGAGAGTACTCTCACTCAAATGGCATTGCAAAAGGGTATGGGAGTTTGGTTAAGATAATAATGATACAGCCAAAATGATCGAGGCTTTAGCTATTCAGAAAGGAACTGTCGTTTTGAAAGATATGTCAGTGTAGGCTCTTTTGGCGATTTTGTAACTGTTTAGAGATATGTCAGCCCAGGAAATGATGGGTATTGTGCGAGATTACACAAGAGAGTTGGAGAAGGTATTTTCTGTCGAGTGTTTTCATTTGAATAGTTCAATTTCACGTCTTCGCTCACTGATGATGCATTTGAACTATCGCCTGACATGGAAGACGAAGTAGATGAAGAAACCGACAAAGTACTATTTGAAGTCGCCGGCGTGCGCATGAAGGATCTTCAGGGTCCTGGTGCTAGTCAGCTCGAAGCAAAACAAACGAAGGAAGCAAGTCAGGTTGCATCCATGTTGCCCTCCATTTCTTTTCTTGTTTGTTTCACAAATTATTCGCATTCTAAAACTACTGCATTTCATTAAACACGGACTTATCCTTCTTCTTTCTGTTCTCCTCCTTATCTTTCATCTTCTTCAGCACCTTCGGTAAGTGTCGATGTCTACATCACCATAGACTGAACCGAACACAACTCACCTTGCTATCTTGCGGATTTCAGGGAACGCTGCATACTTCTTTTTCAGGCTGTTCTGATAATCCAGCTTCTCTTCTTCGCGCTTCGACGGCTTATCTATTCATTATTCCAACAAAACCTTTTTTCGAGCCTACACAACGGCGCCGAGGCATACGCCTTCCATATTCGCACATTGGTATCATCGCTCCCGGAGATAACGAATCGACCGTCCGCAGAGAAGTTCACGCAGAAGATGCGTTGCATACGCGAAGTGTGATATCTAGAATCATGAGACACCAAAATTCCAGTCCTTACACTTCTCGACTTCGACTGCTCGACACATTCCAAATGCGGATCGTTCGGTCATAGCTTCCCGAGCAGAATTCCCGGCCAGTGCTCGAGTACGCGACGGACATCACAGCCCCCACATGATCCGTATGTGTGGTCATCGGAGTTGCTAAGTTCCGCATGTCGAACGTGTACAAGTGATAGTCCTCGTTGGCCTTCGCCTCATCCATCCTCGCTTCTCGTACCACTGTGAAGTTCATCGGCTCGCGCGGGTTCCACGCGATATCGTTCGAATTCATGCTCATCTGCACCTTGCGCAGAATGGACGACGCGCGGACCTACATCTCAACCCCCGCCGCATGAGACGGAACATCATAGAGGAGAACGCCTCGCTCGCTCGACGTGGCTGCGAGCAGTCCCGCTTCGGCGGGGTTAAACTTGGCCTTTAACAGATTCTCCGTCTGGTAGGAAAACTCGTGGATTGGCTCTTGGCGCTCCGGGCTCCACACACTAATGACGGTGCTGCAGGTCACAAATGTGTCGTCCTGCCAACTGTGATCGATCGAACTACACAATGAACTACGAAATGCGATACTACTAGAACTCATTCTTTCCGTGCCATGTGTTGATCGGCTCGGGGTTGTAGTCCGACCCTTTGATTCCTTGCTACATTTCAATCTTCCAAGCAATGGTCAACAGTATCCACGTCCATGGTCAAACGCCAACGTTTGATCGTACCATCGTCGCTGCACGAATAAAACGTTTTCCCGGCAGGGTCACAAACTAAGCCTCGAACAAAGCGAGAATGAGCTTGAATGTGAAAAACAGTTTTCTGCGTGGGCAAATCCCACACGCGGATTTCTCCGTCGCAAGCACCCGACAGAAATTGCACCTACAGCTAAAACGAAGGAAACATGCACTACTAGACTTTTCGGGCTTGTACAAGTACACCAAACTCCGTCAGAGTGTCCTGTTAAGGAACCAATAAAAGGTTTAGCAAAAATCTTATCGAGTTTCACAGCATTCAGAGCACGCACATACTAATGATTAATAACCATTCCAAACAATTTTACCTCTCTTTGCTGCTGAAATGGGTGATATTTGGGATCGTAATTGTGGTACACTTTGTCAATGTCCCCCTCTCTCTCCTTAACGTAATCTTCCTTTGTTCTAGAGATTGTTTTTATTCTCATTTTGGAAAATTACTGGATAACGGCAAAGAATTTGAAGTTTCTATGATAATGAAACGCCCATCGAAAAGGTCAACCATTGTGAATTGTTAAAAATGAGGAATGTTACTCAATTTGAATGTGGGTCAAAATGGAGGATCTAGAAGATGTGGGTCTATAGGGAATTGTTACGGGTTTGAAGTATAGGGGTTGGCAGTTGGAATCGAAGAGGAGCAGAGATGATGATATGTTATGCAAAAATGAAGAGAGGTATTAGTACGCTACACACACAAGTGACTCTACGTTCTATTGTTGTGTCTTAGACTCAAATGAATGTTGAATGATGAGTTGAAAACTAAATGAAATAATAGAATTGAATTAATGCGATTAATTAGAGTGTGAATTATTATTTGATTCGAATTAATCGCATAAGTGTTAGATTCCTCCACAAATTTATATAAATTACAATGATTACCAAATAATACTCAGAATTCTGCACAATTTCGTGTTTGAACCATATTAGTATTGAGGAAGAACAACAACAAACGGAATGCAATTCTATACTGTACACCACTTGAATAAGAAAAGGAAATTGTAAAATTTTGTATGTATAATACAGAATTAATGGAGATTAATTAATTTCTGATTCATTCCAGAGAATCATTAATGAATCTTAATTATTGATTTCCAATTTCAACTCTATTATGCTATTTAATCATTTTGATTCTTTACACAAACATCACACAAATGAAATGAACGGTTACTGTAACTGCGCAGAATAAAGATGCCACTACGTTGCAAGGCTTGACAACACCCAACCGGGTTTTTGTCGAACAATACACCCCAGTCAGCACTATGCTTTTCAAAAACAGAGCGAATCACTGGATAAGGAGATGGATACACGATTGTAGAGATTTGAACTAACCGAGCGAATAGAACGTTGCTCATCGACTCCTTCAACTTCCTCACCATGAAGGTGGCCGATTCGGAAACAACGCTCGTTGAGGGAGGAGTGTTCTGGAGATATTGCTTTAGAGGAACGACCTGATCCTCGTCAACCACCACAGCCGTCTCCACTCCCTCTTCGAATCCTTCCGTGCTAAACAGAACACACAGATCCCGCTTGATGTTAAACTCGTTCATAATCCATTGAAACAGATGGTCCTTGTGGAGCAAGTAGAGCTCTTTGGCCTCGTTCATTCTCCTCGGACAAAACAAAAACAGAAGCCAAGTAACCAGGTCTTCATGCGACCACACCATGGAGTGGATGATGGACGGAAACAGCTCGTCTTTCAGCCGTCGCAGCGTGACGATCAGCTGCTGGGCGAGTTGGAAGCTTGGCAGTTGGATGTACACGTCCTTTCCCGTGGTGGGGATAAACACGATGAAGCCCAGTTCCTATCGCTCATTCGCCCATGCAATGATTCTACGCTCGCATTGTTACACAGAACGGCGGATTTCATCTCGTCAATCCCGATCTTTCGAGCCACACTATCGTCCTCCGCGTGCTTCATAATGAGCAAATTTTGCTCGGTCAGAACCAGGAATCGCGTTTTCCACGAGCCTCCATCATGAATCATCGTGATCAGCTTCGTTAAAACGCGAGACGACGCAAAGTGAATCTCCTGACTCGCCTTCTCGTCGATGTGCGACTCGTTCGGGCTTTTCTTTCCCAAGGCCGAGGCGAAAACGATCTCGGAGATGAGCGACGTGTCCGGTTGTGTGGGCGAAATCGCGATCCTTTTATCGATTGGCTGGCAGTCCGCAAACAGTGGATCTATCCTCTAGTAGCGGAGAAACGTGGATACCCTCTTTGTTGAGCCATTCTCTCTCCACATCGGTGAGCTCGCGTCTTTTATATTTGTGAGAGCGATGCGGTGGAGGCAGCTGCACGTTGATCGCGTAGGATTCGCCTAGCAAATCCGTTTCGTACGCCAGCGAAAAGCGTGAAAAATCGGTGGAACACGACGAAAAATCATCGCTAAAGGAATGACTTCGCTTCCGAATCGTTTGCTTTGAAGGTAATTGATCGGATGACAGTCGGATCGACAGTTGCGACGGAACGAGCTTCTGCGTCACCTTCTCCTCCGTCTCTTCCACGGGGGAGGGCTGGGCACTTTTTGATCTCAAAAGTTCCTTCGAGGAAACGGAGTCATCGTTCGTGTCCAACTCAGAATTCAACTCAGAATCCAACTCAGAATCCAACTCAGAATTCAACTCAGAATTCAACTCAGAATTCAACTCGGGATCCAACTGGATATCTAAATCAAGCCCCGTTTCGCTGGGTGGGTTTGTCGAAGTCTCTGCGTTCAGGCTTTGCGACTGCTTCGAATCGGACTTGATTTCCGATTGAGATCGCGACTTGGGCTCGGGGTTTGTTGCATCGACTTTCGGTTTGGACTTCGCGTCCTTCTCCAGAAAAGCAATCTCAAAATCCATGTTCGAGTCGTTCAGCAGTCCCCTCGTCGAGCTCCCAGGCTCCTGCGCCCCCTTCCAGAGATGCGGAATGTCCGACGACGCCGAGCTCAGCAAGGCGGGCGACGCATCGGTGGTCGTGGTACTCGAAGACATGCTGCTGGAAGGGAAGGAGAGCAGCGTGGAGCTGCGCCGAATCCTCTCGTCCACGATGGCTCGCTGCGCGATGTGGTCCAGAGCCGTGCAGTCCAGAGCGGAGCTCTCCGCGCTCCTCACCTTCTTGGGGTTGAAGCAGAGCAGCTGGGAGGCGAAGGACATCGTGAAGGGAGTCGCGCAATCCGATTCGACGGAAATGCATCGGTAGTTCAGGTACATCGAGGACGGTTTTCGCAGCGAACCGCGCGGAAGCAGCAGCGTTGATACCGAGAAGTGGAACAGTGGCTGCTCCCCGCTGTAGAAAACGAAGAGAAGATCCCCCGAGAAGGTCTGCAGAATCTAGAATGCTCAGAGAAGCGCGCTGCGAGCTACCGGGATGACAAAAGCGTGCTGAATCGACGCGATGTGCTGAACGTGCGTCCGATTCCAAACCGAATTGAATACGATGCTCCTCGTGTTCTGCTTCTTTAAATAGACGCAGAGACGAGGCGTCAAGATGCCGCCCTCTCCAACGGGAAGGTTGTACAAGATCAGATGGGAGATAAAAACAGACGGCTGCAGAGATAAACTCGACAGCAGCGACATGTCCGAGCCCATCGTGTCCATGGACTCCAAGAATTGGTAGATAAACCGGATTTGATCGGGATTTTCAACTCCATCTCCCCGTTTATCGTGAAAATAGTTGATCGCCGCATTAATCACACTCATAATAGACAGATGCTTCAGGTTGTTGAAAAAACCCTGCATCAGCAAAGTACACACGATCACCGTCCCAGTCCGTCCCTTTCCAGCTAAGCAGTGGACAGCAATAACGTTTTCCTTATCCAGGGACAGCCAAAAGTCGATAATGGAATAAAGAGACCACATCATGCTCAACGTTGGAGAGTGGTGATCTGGATATCCTGAACAGATCACCCGGTTCCCAAAGAGAGAGTAGTCATAGGTTCGATCACTGAGATTAATCACGAGATAGTGGTTTCCATGTTTCTTATTCAAAAACTTGGCTACCTGAAGAATGTGTAAGCATTTAAACAAAACTCATCGACACATCAATCATATCCTACGTCCGAAATGCTGTTGCGAAAGAGACTCTCGAATCGAGTTGAAGGATATCCCATAGCGATAATCCTAGACAACTCACGAGAAAAGACATGATTCATACCTGTCCGTAATGTACGTTAGATCTAAATCAAATTTACCATCCTTAAAACGTTTTCTCTTCCCTTCTTTTAATTGAAGTCAAAACTGCCTACCAGAGAAATAGGAGCGAATGGCATTGTTCATTTGTGATTAAATAAAAAACAGAGCCAAAACTAACTTTTTGTATAACGTTCTAATGAATGCTTCATATCGAGAAATATCTGTCCACCCCGTTCCCTTCTTTTCTCCCACCTGAAATCTTTGAACGAAGCATTATGATAGTCTAGAGGAAACCACGACTTCCATTCCTACACAAACCGATCTCAGCACTTCGGTACAAACATCCCTTTGTAATATTGTTGCTTTTCATCAACCTTAAATTGAAATTCATGTCCTCCTCGCTCGCAAAGCTGTCTCGAATCTTCGAAATGCTCGTTTCATATCCCTGATGGAACGCAGGCACTATTCCTCACTCCCTCCTCCCAACGCAGACAAGCAAACGTCGTATCGACCAGCGATCCGTTGCAGGCTCCGAGTCGCGACAGCAAGTAATTATCGATGTAGTTTCGGCCGAGCACGAAGTCTCCGAACACAGACAAGGGCGTGGACCGCGAAAACACAAAGTAATCCTGCGCATCATCGCTTCTTTCCTTCCCTACAGCGCTGCAATAGTTGCGACTTGGGTTATTCGACCGGATTAACGACTTGATGAGTCGCCGATACGCAGTAAGCGACAGTCCCGACTGCTCCGTTGCAGGCGTCAGCAGATCGACCGAGTGAATGTCGCGCACGATGCCCGCGAATCCTCTCTACCAATCAGCAGCGTCCTCTCGACTACGATCGGCTTCAAGGTTCCGCGTTGCACCATCGCGTCGATTTGGTCCATCACGAGAAAAATGCGGTCGCTGATGAGAATATCGCTGTTAATAATGCCGTAGTAGTCGGCCGAAATATCCCGGCGAATGGACTGCATGATGAAACTCACATAAGGGTAAAAGAAGGAGTTGTGACTATGCTTCACAGCCCGAACGATTCAAAACACGTAGCCATAATAGTAGCCAAGACCGAGATATTGCGCCAGCTGGATCAAAGGCTTTGAGATTGTGAAAATGACCGGGTACAAATCGTAGCTGTTCATCAGAAGCGCAAGGGAAATCAGGGTGTTGATCTCTTTGCGATTCACAACTGTCTACGCCTCACGAGACGTATTTTCTCTTACAGTCGATTCCGGATATTCGGCTGTAAGGGCAAAAACTAAACGGTAATGCTTGCCATACGGAGGTGGGTTATGCAACGTATAGTTGTTGGGGACCCTCATCCAGCGGAGACCTCTCGTTGTCAGTTCCTTCACGATGGGGTTCTCAAAACGAGATCTCTTGGACTCCACATTTCCCTTCGTCGAATCAACGAGAAATGAGTGCGTCTTGATTAGATCGATTTGAACTCCATACGTTTTTTTCGCCTTCTTCACTTGTGTAGGATTTCCCTAAAAACATCACGAAATTAATTTTCGATAATACGATTGAGCGGATATCATTATAGTTCACTTGTACAGACTGCGTAGCCCACGCATGCTTCACCGAAAATGCTACGTTATTATCTAGAAAAATAACATACTTGAAACTGTACCATTCGTTGACGAAACAATAAGACTATCGTTATGGAGTAGAGTTAATGTACGATTCCAATTAACACCTAAGTTAATATTCGAACCCAAAAATCTACCAAAGAGTACCGAGTACACGCAAACAAAAGCCAAAACCAAATAATAACTCCCCCTCATTTCGAAATAGTAAATAATCCATTTTATGCAGAGCTATACTGAACGACTGTTCTCACGACTGAGAAGTGAATGATTGAGTGTAAGGTGTAAGTTTTTACGATTTACCTTCCACAGGAATACATGCATCTCACACAAGTCAATAATAGTGGAGAGATGGACAAGTACTTGAGTTGTACGTTGACCATGTTGAAAATTGTAATTTACTTTTCATGTGGTTATCTCAGATATCCTGCCTTCAATACGATTATATGATATATGAGAAATAAAGGCTAAATACGATTTGCAGATTACTAAAAATGGATACTACTCCAATATGGACGATCTAAGTACGTAATCATTCAAGTTGCTTGTTAATAGTCCGTAAAATGTTGAAAAGTAATGATATATCCACAATTAATCTCGATTGAATCTCCGATTATTAAGGACGGTTTATAAGGAGAATGTCATGACATTTAAAGTAGTGCGCCTTTTAATTGGATGATTAGAATAAATTATCCAATTAATTCTGGTTCATTTTGGATGCCTCTGATTTTTACGTGCCATTTATAATACCTGGATGTCACATTCATTTTTACGGTTTCAATTAGAAAAGAAGAATTATGCGCTCTATGATCGCATTTGTTTTACTTTTTGGTGCAAGTAGGTTTTAGGATAGTTGGGTTATTGATAGTCCTTGCTCAGCAATGTGCTCCTACCACGGAGGTTCCTTCTTCCGGCCAGGAAGGAAATGTTTATGTCGATCCTAAAGGTTGCCCTGATTATTCCGAGGGTAGACGTGAATATAAATGTACAGGTGGAAAGTGGGTTCTGGATGACAAGTGCATTCCTCTCATCCCTACTGCTTTTGAATACAGACCTAGCGAGATGGTGTTGGAGTTGAACAAGAACATGACTGTTGTAACTCCTTTTGTCAACTGCTATCAGTGCGAATTCTTGCTCAAGGATCACGATATTGGTAAGACGTTGCCTGCTGGTCTGTTCTTGGATAAATCTACGGGAGCCATTTCGGGTACTCCTTCTGCTCTGCAGGAGAAGACTGATTATGAAATTATTGCCCGTAACCGAAGAGGAGATGCCACTTGCACCATTTCTATCTCTGTTGAGACCGAAGCGGCTAACTATACTATGATCATTATTATTGTCGTCTGTGTTGTCCTGATCGTCGGTCTTTTCGGTACTTGCTACTACATTCGTATCCGTGGAACTGGAAGAAACCAACGTAAAGCTCGTAACTTGAAGGCAGGCGCTGGTGGTGTGAAGACGACCAACCGCGTGTAGGCTTTGTTTGCTTGCTTGTGTCGTGTTTGTGGACAAACAGTACTTGTAGTAGTAGTTGATCAACACTAAATTCTTCTTTCCTGCACTATTCTTCTTTTTAAAATTATTCTTATTATTATATTTTTCGATTCGTTTTATCCTTCAAGAGGAGTACAGTGAACCTCACGACAGAGAGCTCTTGCAGGTTTCTGCGAGAGCCTCATAGCCAACTTCCCATACGAGCTTTTATAAGTATACAGCACATAATCCGAGTTGGACAGTAAAAGAAGATCAAGAATCGCACGCTTCAAAAACACAAGGTGTCTGCCACTATTTTTGTAGGGCGAGGAATGACCCTGTCGATAGCCGATCGTCCTCACCACTCGCATCTGATTTTGATAATGTTGCTGAACGTTCCCCATCATTATCCCCGAGTCGGAGCTCACAAACAGCGTCGTGTCTTGCGCGCTCCATCCATTCTTCTTCATCAAATGCTCCACTTCCTCGTAGAGAAGACTCAGCGACGAGACGAAAAGAAACCGTTCCGACTCGTGCGTCGAGGCGACATAGCCCCCCGTTCGGAGTTGAATACCCACGAGATGTTGCTCTTGCTGTTGCTGCTTCCAGGCCTGCAAATTCTGCTCCGCCAGATACACAATCTCCGGATTCGGAGTGAACAGCAGCCGCGCGATCTGGTTTCGAATCCGCAGATAGGATTCGTAATTCACATTGTCGTTCCTCGCCTCCGTTTGCTCGGGAACATCGAAGCCCAGATCGCGGAGAACCGCACGGTACTGGGGATTCTCGAGAGCAATACAAGAGAGATCCGTGAGGATGCGGAACATCACGTTGCGACGACCGAAAATCTTCTCAACGTCGTGGGAAGCGAACTGTGTGGAGTTGCACACGCCACGAGGGAACGAGTTGTACCACTTGAAATAGCCACTGGTTGCTGCAAGGATAAAAAGGAATTAAAAAAAAGGGTACGTTCTGATTCGTTGAATTGCAAGGAAGCGAAGGGACTATTCATCACCACAAAGTAGTCGTTCCATCTAACTAGTTGTCATGGAATTGGACCATGCTTACTTCGAAGACGCCTTCCAGAAACAAGCGATAACAAAAAAACACCACTCAGAGCACGAAATTGATTAGCAAACCCAACTGTGTTGTCCACAATATAGACCATGTACAAAGCCTTCATATCGGGTCCATTCCCCAATAATCTTTCCAATACTCTCTTTGAGAGAACATCATAGTCTACTCGTAACGTCAATCAACTGTTTTGTACCAACAGTGTCGTTCCATCTCCATTTGTTTGTTAAATTAGAAGGTATGTCAGTGGAAATGGTCGGACTTACGAAACGATCTTGCTTCGAAGCATTGGTATTCGGTGCTTTGTTAGGTTCTCTTTATAAGGATACAAAATAGAGTACCTTTCTTTTCAAGTTGGAAAAGCTGGGGTATAATTCTACTTTGGCTATTACGATCGATTTCGATTTTCTTAGTATTTCCTATACGTCACAGAATTGATACACAACAAACCAGAATGAGAGTCTTTTGGTATAGACTTGCCTTCCTCATTAGAGAGTTTACGAATAGTACTTGTATAATACCGAAAAGGCTCAGACCTATTCAAAGACACCAGATCAGAGTGCGTCAAAAAAACGCTAAACCAAAACGCAAACACGATGGTAGTAATTCCCTTGAGAATAATTGTAGAATTCATTCCAAGGAAAACGCTACGAATGAAAAACTATGAAAAACGACTGTATTTCTGCACACTAGAGTAGGTTGACTATTTCTTTTTTTACTATGTATTATTTGGGTGATTGGAACAATAGAAGAAGGAAGACGTTATTTTATGAGTCAAGATTGTGTAATTGTGCGCCAATACTGTTGATGAAGGTTAATGTTGTTATAATATATCGTGTTTGGTAGAAATGGTAAGCAAGTTGATATCTACACTGGTAGAGTATTTTAGAAATTCGATTTTGATGATTTGGGTTATTTTACAAACCGAGTAGTATACAGTGGGACTGTTGTGCTTATTATATATATATATTAATACATACTTTTATTTTACCTATTTTCGTCACATTCATATCTTAGAAGAAATAGAGGGAGGCACTTCTATAATTATAAAACCCTACCAATAGAAAACTCAAAATAAACATTCACCCTTCCTGCATACCAAGATTCAATACATGAGTAGTTGTCAATTTCAAACTGCCCACCAACTAACTAAACAAGCAAGTAAAACAGACGCGAAGCACCCACTCTCCACAATGCTTCAGACTATCCAAATTCCACGCACACACTTCCACCTCCAAATGAAATTAAACAACAAACATAGCACGGTTTTCTACTTATCCAAATACACCTTCGCAATGTCAAATACATCGGTAATAGTCCTTGGGCTCTTCCTCAAGATGGCCATAATCTGCTCCTTGGTGTCAACGAACACCTTTCGGAACTCCAAAATGGTGAATGTAGGCTCCGTCTCTACATGTTTCCAGTAGTTATGGTCCATCAGCATTACGCTCAGAGAATAGAGCTCGTTAAACACGGTTTCACCGGAACAATCTTGCAGCAAGCTCGCAAACGCAACCATCTCCTTCGCGGGCACTCGCTTCTCTTGCTTGAACGAAGTGCCACAGCACGGACAGAACGTGAATTGAGTAGAGATACGGAGATGAATCAAAAGCAATGTCGTAAGGTTAATGGCAGACGCAACAAACGGATAGTCGTGAGCCTCCTTTACCATTTTCTACAGGTACATTTCAGTGGCATAGCGTACAGCAAACATAGCTTGATAGTGGTCACTGAAATAAACAATGTTCTCTAGAGACAGCTTTCCGCCACTTCTCAAATCAGAATAAGGATTTTCACTCTAATGATCAAGAGGGACAAAAAAACACACTTGAAAACCAAGATCCTTCCACTCTTTCCCGTTCATCGGAGGATTCGGAAGGTCAGGGAAAGCGTTTTTATAAAGAGTCAGCAAACTTTCCTTTGTATAGGTAGAATCGGGATCAGCTTTCATTTTCGAAACAGAAATAAGCCGATTCAATTCGTCAAGCTATGTGAAATAGATTTCTCGCATTCTACATCCGGTCCGCTCAAAAACTGCTCATACGACTTAATGTTATAGCACCCAAGGCAGCAGGAATATTTCTTTGCATTTAGAGATAAGCGGCATACCCTACGTTCAGCTTCTCGGTTTTACTCTTCTGGATCAAGTACTCCCTATTATTCAACTCTATTCCGGTTACGTACTTTGTAGTAGGGCTCTCCTCATACTCCATAGATTCTATTTGCATTGCTCTTTATGAAAAACAAAAAATAAGCCGAATTTGATAAATCAAACAATCCAAACCGAAATGCTAAACACATTAAAGAACGTCAGAGCCTGGCAGAACGACAAATAGAAAAATGAAATCACCAAAGACAGGGTGAAGCGGCTAAACTGAAGCATGTTGTTCCTCCCAATGCACTTCCCTATCCACACACCTACAACTTAGAGAATCCAAACACTGTTACAATGGTGATCGTAGTCCGAAACACAAATGTTGCATTGCGTGCAGTGGTAGGCATCTTCGGGTACGTTCATATTACAATTCACTAATTACCAACTTGAAACAACTTCTTACTGCAAAACTTCGAGCTTTCGCAATCTATGTCATCTCCTTCCAGAATGTACCCAGGATCAGAAATTCCTAGAAGGAACGTGTTTATTGTGAGTTGCATCCAAAGTACAGTCAGAACCATTTTCTGGTAGGGATTATTGTACGCCCTACACTGAAATGAAGGAAAGTAACGTACTTGAACAAATTATAAAACAGAATTGATGCGAAGAAAAGAAGAATCAATAATAGGAATGAGGAAGGACCAAAACAGAAACGGTGCGACTTTTTTACAGATAGAAACTATTTGTTATGCTCAATAAGACACAACTAACAATCACATTCCCTTTTCTATATCCACAGCCAAAAAGTCTCATTTCAAAACATGTAATTAACAAACACTCCAATTAATATATAGAATAGTCATTGCAGAAATTCCAAAACAGCAATAACGACCATCACAATACGCTATGCACAATTAGAAACTCTTCTTCAATATCACTATTCTCACAGCCGTTCTCATCCGGCTGTAAAATATGAACTTCGTCGTCGTTAAGAATTCCCTGCTCCTTTAGAGTCCGATCCGGAAGGATGGGGCGGTTATTAGCCATAAGCACAAAGTCAGAAGCAATTTCGCAATCGTTCGAGAGTAAGATCTACTGATTCTTTGCATTACCAAACACTTACATTATGAATAAAGTCAGAGAACACAGATCCTGCAAAGTCAAGGCAAAAACGGATGTCAAATGTAACATTGTCCATAAAAATATGTAACAAAGCCGTCCGATAAATAAAAATCGTCTTTCCACTAAAATCCAACGAAGTTAGATCACACTCATCGTTCAACTCTTCATTATTAAAAATAACCTGTTGCTCAACAATTGGAATATGAAATTCCTCCTACACCCTTATTTACTTCCCTAATGACTTACAAGTGCAGCTTGATAGATTTTCTCCAGTGTAATCGGAGAGTCCACTAGAATGCTTCTTTTCTGTCCCTCAAAGAAAAATGAGACATCCATCGAAACAATAATATATATACACACGCGATTCTACTTTAAGGTGGTTTATCGCGTACGAAAAGCAACATCGTGAATACATTTATGCTATTATTGGCATGCCTCCATTATCTGTGGATGAGAGAATTCAAAAGGTGAGTGATGTTTGCTGCATTCCCAGGAGCTCTAGCAGATTGTTACTAGAAAAACATGCATGGGACTGCGATTCAGCGATTTGTGGGTATTGGAATTATTGTTCGATTGAGGTGCAGCTTTTTCGATGGCGAACTAGAGGTGATTCAGTCAAAGCAAAAGGAATGTAAAAAGAACATAGAAATAATAGAGCCGGAGATTACGACGCCTCCGACTCTGATTGAGGCAGGATGGGAGAAGGATCTTCCTTCGTTCCTCGTTGAAGCGATTTCTACAGAGTCTTCTGGCTCTGGCGTTACTGTGGGTACAAGTCTGTGTCTGGAACCAGAATGTAAGGTGCGAGTGTCAAGGAAAAAGGCACAAATTGTAACTCGTAATGTAAACGAGTCACTCCCTGCGCGCTGTCGTTTGTACATCCAAACAGGTCCGAAGGAAAACCAACGAGTAGCGTTATGATACTCCTATTTTACTGTAGTGGTATTTTGGAAGAATTGACAACAAGATCGGGAGTGATCTGGCGCTTCTGTTAGAAATATCCTTGTTTGTGAATCTTGAAAGTTTTGTTTTCTTCACACTAAGCCAATCTCATCTCGGTTCGTTGTATGGTTGCCAACTGTCCTTCTCCTCTGCGGATCTTTGCGCCAATCACCGTAGCAGCCGTTGAATGCGCTAACTGTAGCTTCTCCTCGACGTTACTATCAAACAAACCGCTTTTTCGGATATGTTCCAATACATAAAGCAGTTCCCTTTGTCGCCCTCTTCGATCCTCAAGAAAACGTATCCCACTGGGAGCCAAACTCTGTTTAGCGATATTCTTACAGAGAGCGTCTATTGTACATCCCCAAACTTTCACGATTTATATATATAGATGTTTTGTACTTCAGTGTCTACGCGACCGAGGGGCAAAAGCAGAATCATGTCGATTCGTATGCGTCCTCCGTCACCAGCTCGATGCAAACCGCTTTCCCCGACCTGTACGCGAAGAAATAATCTCACTCAAGATTATAGAGAGATCGTTGAGGCAGAGAAGAAGAAGAAGGCGACTGTGGAGATTTTGCACTCAGAAAATTCGACGGGGATGATTAGCGGGATCCGACAGCGACTCGAAGAGCAACGAAAGCGTGAATCTCCACAGAAAACGGAGCCATCTGAAGTGGCTTTAGTGAGTAACGATGAATACAATGCCGTGGCTGGTTTGATTTTCGCTCGATTCCTAGAATCTACCGACCGTTTCTTCGTTTCAGGGACTGCACGGCATCGTGCTGCGAGAGTATCAACTGCAAGCGTTGTTTTGGATGGTACAGCGCGAGCAGGGAAAGCACGTGCTCCACGAAGAACGAGACGCCGATGACAATGGAATGTGGGAGAGACACTTCTTTACCGACAAAACAACGTTCTATTTCTGCCCCTTGTTTCGTCTGGCGTCGCTCGAAGACCCTTCGCACTTGTACAAAATGAAGGGAGGCATCATCGCGGACGAAATGGGTCTCGGCAAAACCATCACCATGCTCTCTCTCCTTCTCCTGAATCGCGGAAAGGACCGAGAAACGATCCGTCCTACTACGAAAGAAGTGGAAAAGGACGTTCTCTCGAACCTCGAGATTCCCGTTCGATTCGAAGGCGGCTCGCTCATCGTCTGCCCTCTCTCGCTTCTTTATCTCTGGCAGAATGAAATCGTGAATCATTTGGAGTCCGATGCGCTTCGCTGCTGCGTGATCCACAACGGAACACTGTTCGAATTGTGTGTCGGGCGATATCCCGGGAAGCTGCAAAGCTTTCTGAATTACAACGTGGTTCTCACGACGTACGACACTTGTGCTGCAGCGTTCGCTCGAAATGGGGATTCTTATCTCTATGGCACGCGATGGAAGCGAATTATTTTGGACGAAGGACACATCATAAAGAACGATAAGTAGCATTTTCACTTGGTTTGGATTGCAGAACGCTCGTCCACAAAGCCGTTTTAGCGCTTCGCTCGGAGATTCACTGGGTTCTCTCCGGTACGCCTCTGCAAAACACAGTGGGCGATCTCTATTCGTTGTTCCGCTTTCTGCGCTACGAGCCGTGGTGTTATGTAGGGAAAGCGATGGAAGGTAAGTGTAGAAAAACGTGTGGGACAACATCATCAACAATGGAGAAGAGAAGAAAAAGGTGTTTCAGAGTGGATCGAATCAATCGAATCAATCGAACTCGTCGAATCAATCGAACTCGTTGAATCAATCGAACTCGTTGAATCCATTGAATGGATCGGCAGGGAAGGACGCGAAGAAGGACATTCACATCAACATGGACATCGATTTGAACACCAATCTCAATCGACTGCGGGTTTCGTTTTCGTTGCGTTTCTCATCCTCGTAGTATCCTCTGTCCCTCATCATGCTGCGCCGAACCTACAAGTCGCGCGATCGACAAGGAAACCCCATCGTATCTCTCCCCGAAAAAGACGTCGAGCTCGTTCACGTACTTCCATCGATTCCGTTCCACGCTAGTTGAAATTCTCGCCGAAAGAGCGCCAATTCTACTCGCAATTGCTCCTGAAAACGAGAACCATGTTCAACGAATATCTCGTCCAAGGCAACGCAACGCGTCAATACGCTCGCATTCTTTCATTGCTTCTCTCGCTGCGCCAGGCCTGCGATCACCCGTTTCTTCTCTTATCACGCGCTCGAGGCCTGTTAAAACGCCAAGAAGAAGAAGATTTGGAGCTTGCTCTTACGCAAGACATGATCACAAAGATCTACGAGTCTGCGTTTCGCAAGAAAGACACAGCGGACGCGTACGCTACCTCGGTGATCCGCGAATTGGAGAAAGAAAAGAACATTGGCCAGCAGATTTGCCCGATCTGCTGCGATCCCATCGGCATTCACCCCGTTCTCACGAAATGTTTCCACGTTTTCTGCGAGTCCTGCATCGACCTCATGGCCAAGCAAACCGGCGTACCTCCTTCTTTCATTGCATACTAACGCCCAAGTATCCCATCGCTTGTCCCACGTGTCGCTGTCGCAACACACGTCAAGACCTCGTTCGCACCGATTATCACTTATTCGAATACGCCAAAGTGGACTTCAACGCCGAGCAAATGTGGCATTCCAGCACCAAAATCGATTTCCTTCTCGCCTCGCTTCGCTCCATTTGGGATTCGTTTCGAGCCGATCGCAACGCCGCCTCCCTTCAGTTCGGGAACATTCTCATCTTCAGTCAGTGGGTCGAGATGCTGAACGACATCGGAGTTCGATTTTCGAAGGGGTTGCGAGTAGATCGCGCTGAAACGGGAGGGAATGCGCTTCGTTCAGTTCGACGGATCGCTCAGCAAGCAGGAGCGAGAGCGAATTCTCGAAGAATTCGAACGGGGAAACGCCGTGTTCGAGCAGGAAATGGACGACAGCGAGCTCATGCAGGAGATCAGCGAGGACTGGGAGTCGACGCGGAAACGAGGCGCCTCGACGCCGATTGCCGCCAAAAAACGGCAGAAAGTGGAAACGGACGGTGAGTTTCCACGAATCATGTTGATCTCGCTGCGAGCTGGAGGGGTGGGACTCAATCTGACGTCGGCAAATACGGTGTTTATGTGCGATCCGTGGTGGAATGAAGCAGTGGAAAACCAGGCGATTAATCGCGTGTTTCGGATCGGGCAGAAACGGAAAGTGAAGGTGTTTCGGCTCATTATTGAAGATTCCATCGAGGAAAAAATAATCAAACTGCAGCAGAAGAAAGAACAGCTGATCCAAAGCACGCTCGATTTCCAGAATGCAACGGCTGTGAAGTTGACGGTGGATGAGATTCGTGAATTGTTACAGTATTGCTGTTTGTTTCAGAGATGACACTTTTTTCGTTAGGAGATGAGCGTCTCGCGTGTATATGCAGATGTCATCAGCGACATGCCGGAGGGGTATGCCAATTATGATTCGCTGACGATCTCTTGGCAGTTAGTTTTTTCTGTGTTCCGTTAATGCATACAGATCTCCTGAGAGATATCAGATCATTCGGAAGGTGGGGAGAGGAAAGTACAGCGAGGTTTTCAAAGCTATCGACATGAAGACCGGTGAGCCTGTTAGCATCAAATACCTCAAGCCTGTTCGCAAGAAGAAGATCCGAAGGTAAAGGATCCATGGGTTTTCTCAGATTTAGAGAAGTCAAGATTATGCAGCAGTTGAGTGATGGACCCTACATTATTCCAGTAGGAATGGTAGTCTTTGAGTAACATATAGCTACTGGGCATGGTGATGAATCCCGAGACAAATGCTCCGAGTATTGTTACGAAGTGGGTGGAGACAAAGGATTTCCGCGTATGGCCCTGAGAGATTGCATATTTCATAGGAGTTTTATCCGCAGCTTTCGGATCATGATCTTCGATACTATTTCTACAAAATTCTCGTCGTACGAATCTCGTTTCCTCTCTATCGCAGGGCCTTGACTATGCTCACAGCCATGGCATCATGCACCGCGACATCAAACCGCAGAACGTGTTAATCGACTGCATCACGAAGGAAGTTTACATCATCGACTGGGGCCTCGCCGATTATTACATGCCTCGTCCGTCTCTTCGTTCTCTTTCATCTAGATGAGCGATACAACGTCCGTGTCAGTACACGCCACTACAAAGGACCCGAACTTCTCACCAACGACACAGTTTCCACGTTTCCCCCTTTCAATCGATAGGAATACGACTATTCTCTGGATATCTGGTCTCTGTCGTGCATGCTTCTCGGCATCGTGTTCAACCGCACTCCCTTTTTCCGCGGGAAAGACAACTACGATCAGCTGCGTCGCATCGCGGAAGTGATGGGCAGCGAAGACCTCGATCGGTACATCGCCAAGTACCAGCTTCGCCTCGATCGCGAGACTCTGCAGATCTTGGGTCGCTACGAAAAGCGATCCTGGCGCGAATTTGAGAACGAGACGACGCGGAAATTCATCAGCGAAGAGCTGTACGACTATCTGGACAAGACGCTGGTGTATGATCATGCGGTAGGAAGAAGGGAGAGAAAGGTGAGCGGTAGGAACGGCTGACGGCGAAGGAAGCGATGGCGCATCGGTATTTCGATCCGGTGCGCGAGGAAGTGGAGAAGGAATTGGAGGAACGGAGGAAGCGAGTAGGCGAGGGAAGAAGGAGAGTGAGGGATAGAAGGAAGAGGAGAAAGAGAAGAAGAAAGAGAAGGGGAAGGAGACTGAAGAGGAGGAAGAGGAGGAGGAGGAAGAGGAGGTTAATCGGGTTGATGTGGGAGTTTTCTTGGATGTTTGTTGAAAAAGACCGAAGGATGGGGAGTGTAGAGAGCAATTGAGAGGGTAAAACGTGATGGAATATATAGATAGAGAGTAGTGGATGGTCGATTCTGAGTCCATCTGTAAAGAATCCGTCCTAGTTTGACTGAGGAATGAGCGGAATGGAGTGAACTACCTGTAAACATCACCAGATGATTCAAATAACATTATATCCATCCTTTCCACATTTCTCTTTTTGCCTTATTGTTCATAGTTTGATAGGGTGATGAGTGAAGAACCGGAAGTGGAGCCTACTCCTCAACAAAAGCAAGTTTCAAAGTGGGACAAGCTCAGATCCAATGTCCTCAAGTCGATGCGCATCTCCTATATGAATTGGACCTATTTGCCTCGATGGAATGGAGAACCTGAAACTTGGGATCAGCGCTTATTCCGATACAGTCATTTTCCGATGGCAACTCAAGCATTTGCCTACTTCGCTTATCGTGCTGCCTGCCAAGTAGTTATATGTCTTTTTAGATAGTTGTAGAACTTGTTTGGGAGATTCTTTATTTATTCCACCGGTATTCAGTACTTTCTCCAGGATCTGAATTACACGTATTCTCCTTTGTATAGATACGAGACTCCTACTGTATGATACCCTTTTCCGCTCTCCCCTAGAAACAAATGCTCCTTCAATTAGGAGAAGCAGTCGTTTTGGGCGCTGTTTCCACTCTTATTGCCACCGTTTTCTCTTTACCTCTTATCGTGTAACACTCAGAGAATTCACAAAGTTCCCCATCGCTCCTTCCGCTACTACCTCACTAGCACTTGTACGGTCGCGGTACCGAGTATTATCGGTCTATTCTGGAGTCGTCGTAACCATCTCCTGTTGATCAACTCTTTGTCTTTCATTTAGGGAGGGAAACACGATCTTCTCACAGAATGGAGTCGTTTTAGGCAAAAACAAACGCGCAGGAATCGAAGGAACCTGCTATGTGGCTGGTTCGCGTGCTTTATTGTCTCTGGCTAATGTAACGGTTCCACTTTGGTTGGTTTCGTTGTTTGAAAAGCGAAACATGGTGTTCTTCACTCCATTGAAAGGAATAATCTTCACTGGTACGAATTGGGTCGAAGTATGAAGCGTAGAATTTGCAGTGATTGCTTCTTGTCTGTTAGTGCCTATTGCTATGGGACTTATTAGCCCGATTGGAAAGATTACTATCGATGTGCCTGTGGTGCCTGATGAAAAGGAAGAAGGTTCCGAGCCTAAGACTTCTCCAGAAAAAGTGTTTTATTTTAGAGGTTACTGGCCTGTTTGTGGAGAAACATAGATTAATCACTTGAAAAGTGGTTCTTGATAATTAAGAATCATAAAGTGGGGGATAAAATTCGTTCCCATTATAAATTTATTGTGTTATGCCTATCGTAGAGCTTCCCCTGAAGGAGAGCTTGATTAGTCAAACCCGGAAGTGCAGGCAATGCTTTGCTAGTAAGCCACTACAATGTTTTCTCAACAAATCGAAGACAAACTTTTGTGTAATATGTGATCGTTGTCGGAGTTCGCAGCGGAGGAGGTACCATTGTAGGCGGTGTGTGGGAGGCTTTAATTCTAGTGAACCGGTTTAAAAAGCTGAAAAAGGCGGAGCAAATGGCAAGAAGCCAGGAGGGCAGTTCAACTTCAAATTTTTCCCCGGTAACTACTACCTCTCCTGTCGAAGATGGAAGCCAAACTACTTATGCATCTTATACTAACACTCCGCTTGACTCTACTCCGCATGAAAGTGTTGTTCCATGCTCGAAATGGATTTGTATCAAGCCTTTTATGCAGTTTAGTGGTATGAAGAATGATATTTGTACCGCTCAGTTGATTTATCACCCTATCATGTGTTGTAATTTTGCAAGTCCGCAGTGTGGTAACGATATTCCTAAGAAAGAAGAAGACAAACCTGTAACAAAAGATTAAAATATAGTGGTTTTAAGTCACTTTTATTCTACGTTTTTTTACTATACCCCTTTTTGTTTTCCAAATGAATCCTTTTTTGTATCAGTATTCCTCTTTTCTAAAAGTCACGTTCTTTGTCTATCGAGACCACGCTTTTCTTTTGTTGAAGGCACACTCTTTCTTTTCTTTTTCTTCTTCGGTGCATGTCGCCTTCGTCTTCCATGGAAACCACATACCTCCCAGTGTGGCCACCTTCCCTCCCACACATCTCCCCAATTGCTCCAACAAACACTCCACCATCCGAACGAATTATTAAAAGAGCGATCCAACCGAGGCAGCGTCCACACACACGAACTCCGCGCCCTGCTTCTGCAGCAGCTCCGCCGCGAACTTCGCCGTGTCCTCGCAGCAGCAATACGCGCCCAGCATCTTGGCGACGTCCTCGCTCTGCACCGGCTTTCCATTCTCCTCCACGAACACCACCTTCGACGGGAACGACAGCAGGTTATCTCCAGCGATCGGCACGAACGCCTCGCCATTCACGATCATGCTTCCGCTCACCGGCGCGGCCCCCGCCTTCACCGCTTCGCCCGCGAACACGCGGCTCACTCCGTCCTTCGTCAGCACCGCGTTGCTTCCGCAGAACCTACCCATCGCGCCCTCCTCCTTCTCCTACAGCTTCCCCGCCTTCATCGCCGCGTTCTTCGCCTCTTCCGGGATTCCGCAGATCATCACGGTCTCCCCCGCGGGGTTCTGCACCACCGCGGCGCCCACGACGCTCTGCAGCACGGGGCCCTTCTTCACCTGCTTCGTGGGACCCTTGCCAGGCTCCGTTTCGGGGATCTCCACCTCGAACGTGCCGCGCGCAGCGTCCATCTGCTTGGCCGCAGCCTTGGCCACCTCGGCGACAATCCGGTCGATCGGCGTGTTGCCCGTCGCGATCACCGTCAGAGACTTCGAGTGAGGATCCGTCCCGATCGCCGTGAAACTCTCCGGCATGCCGCGAGCGACGATCACGCTGAGAGGGTGCGGCGTCATGGGGTCGCGCAGAGGCATGCGGTGCTATCGTGAAGAGAGAAAGATGCTCATTACGAAGAGGTTCTTTAGAGCCATAGCGGTAACGGCGTCGTTGGTCACAGAACGGATACGGAGCTCCGCGCAACGACCCGAGCAGACGGCAGCATCTTCCACGTAGAGATTGGGGACCTGGGACAGAAAATCTTTAACCTGTGAGTCAGCGAAAGACGCATGGAGGGCATACAGAGTCACTGATATCTTCAAAATCGCCAGATTTCACAGCCACTTCAGAGGAGGGCAAATAGTGACGAGTGCAAGTTGTGTTGCCATCACGATCCACCTCTCCGTGACTGTCTCTCTCCAGAATATCGATGGAAGGGTTTCTGTAAGCATTTCCCCAAACAGTGAAATACTCGTTCGCCAGTGCCCAATTAAGGGAATAGTCTCTTCCGGCCTTTGTCCGTGGGAATTCCTATTTATTAGCCTCCTATGACTCGCCAAAACCACTTACCAGGAGATCCTCGTTGTTGAAGGGCTCGAATTGGAAAAGATCCTTCGTCTTCATATTGCTAATATGTTCGTAGACATCTTGGGAAGGAGAAGCTTCTGTAGAGAAAACTCGCAAACCCACACGAGGGCAAACAACATATTTTGCATAATGCACCAAGTTCGTTAGACCTCTAAATCTAGCTTGCATTTTCTAGAGGATTGAAGGTAACACTAAAAAGCAAGCGTTTCTACCTTGAATGTCAAAAATCCGGGCTATTTTCGACTGTTCGCACGTTTCATCCAATTTCGCATTGATTCCGTAAACAAACACAGCACAACTTAATTGGCGTTATCTTCAATCATAATTTGAACATCTTCAAGAAAATCGGAAGCATTCGCCAGTTTCAAACGGAGGAAGAACACTGAATCCGTTTCACCAACGAAGTAAAGCGTGATCACCGACTTATCGTCCTTCTTCAGCGTCATCTTCTTGATGTTCAGTCCATCCAGGTTATATTTCACCACGGAGTGGCCACTATCTTCCTGGAAATACACAAGAACCCTGCTTCCGAATATCATCACATGGAAAACCTTCTCTCCACCATCATTCTCTTCAGCTTGCCCTTCTCGATTCATATCGTCTGATGTTTCCAGCTTTTCCACATCGTACACCAGTCCTCCCGCGTTAGCGAACACATCCGCCTCGAAGCGCTGTCCCTTCTTCATGTCGTTCGCCAGCGCGATAAGCGACCGATCGCGGAACTTCCGGTCGAACAGAACGTCCTCCTCCTCCTCGCTCTCCACAGTAAACACATCTTTCTCTACATCATTCTTGACATCCTCCTCCTCCGCGGCCACTATCGTCCATTCTCTCCCTTTCGCCTCACCTCGCTTCGCCAACTCGCTTCCACGCTCCTTCGTCCACGACCACGCCTTCGACAGCAAGCTCTGCCCCGTTTCCCCCAGTTTCCCCAATCCCGCCTGCGCGGTTTCCTGCACCTTCCGAAGCGACGTTTCCCGCGGCAACTCCCCGTTCCGGATGGACTCCTGCACCTTCTGGAAGGCGAGAACGGCGCGGCCGGCGACGGACTGCGCGGTGGACGCGACGTTTTCGCGGACTCGCTGCACGGTGTGCTGCAGCCGGAACGCCGAGCAGACCGCGCAGCTGCGCTCGCTGTGGTCCACCAGCCACTCCATGCGGTCCTTCGCGCGCAGAAACTCGTGGATCGCCGCGAACCCGCCGTCCACCACCGCCACGCGGCAAACCGCGCTTCGCGCCAACACGCTTCGCTCGACGCCTCCATCGAATCCTACGCCAGACAGTCCTGCAGAAACTCCCGGTCGGAGGCGAGATCCGCGGGGAGCCCGCTGACGACGACGGCGATCACGCTCTGGGTGAGGCGGGAAGAGCGAAGCTACGGTGGGTTTCAGCGCGCGCAGGCAGCCCACCACGCCCTCCACCAGCACGGGCGAGCGCCACGCGGGGCCCTCTGCGGCCAGTCCGGAGGGCAGAACGCCCTGGCCCTCCGCGGAGCGGCGAAGGTCGAGGAAGAAAAAGTCGCGGGCGCGAGACGGGCGGTCGAGCGACGAAACGGCCTCGCGAGCGTCGATGCGAAGACAGTCGCACGCGGACAAGTCTGCGCGTTATAGGAGAGAGAGAGAGCGAGGCACCTGCGATCGCCGACATTGACGGACACGGCAGATGCGGCAAATCGCGGGAAAGCACGCGATACACGCCCGTCCATTGCAGCATCACGTGCTCCAGACGGCCTTCGTTCCCTTCCAGAGGGAGCTGCCATTCCCGCGGGAGCAGCATGTGCTGCGTGAACGCGTCGTACCGCCGCCGCCAAATCGCGGAGTCGCCCGGGAGCTGGTCGGGCAGAAGCCCCGACGCGCATTGCGCGCCGACGCAGCGGAGACTTTGGATGACCGAAATCGGGGCTATTTTGTGCAGGATCGTCGCAGACTCGACCAGCTGCGCGAGCTGCGCGAGCTGTGCGAGCTCCGAAGGCTGCGTGAGCTTCGAGAGCTCCGAAGGCTGGGAGGATTGGGAGGATTGGGAGGCGTCGAGTCGCCAGGGCAGATCGGCGATGAATTCCTCGAGCGCCTCGGCAGTGTTCAGCGCGAGCAACGCGGACGCGAAGTGGCGGAACAGGGCGAGAAGGAGAAACAGGGGAAACGTGGAGTCGCCGAGAATGAGCATCTGGTCGAGGCAGCGCAGGGAGAGCGCGGGGGACCAGCAAACTTCCTCGCGAAGCAGCTCGGGGTTGAGGAAGGCGCCGAGGAGCCAGGCGGTGGGGATCCAGCCTTCAGTCAAAGGAAGATCAAAACCCGAACCCTCGATCGCGATGGGCACGTCGAAGGGGTCCGAGAGCCCGGCAGAGGTCTGATCGAAACCCGATCTCTGTGGAGTACCGTGATGAAATCGTCGCCTTTTTCGATGTCGTAGGAACGCGGATACCACCAGCAATCGTCGATTTTTTCGAAATGGACGAACAAATCCGGGCAGAAAAATCTACGCCAAATCCCGCGGTTCCCCCCAAATCGGACCTGGTGAGCAGTCGAAGCATCACGTGGATGCGCAGCGCGCCTTGATGTCTCGCCGTCGAAACGACCGGCAAGAAAGCAGGCAGTCCATCATTCGCCGCGTCCCCTTTCCAATACACGCGGTCTTTATACGCATCGACTGGCTCCTTGAATTCGGCTTGCGGCTCGCTGGCGAACATTCGCAGAACGCAGAGCAGCGCTTCGGTTCGCTCCAGCGCGAGCTGCGTGAGGAGAAGCAGCGCCAGATCGCTGAGTACTGCACGGTGAGCCTCCAAACCGAGCGATACAGGGGCGATAGCGCGAGCCGGTGAGGACCAAAACGCCCTCGACGATCCACAGCACGTCCACGATGATCTGCGAGCGTCGCGTTTCTACGATCGCAAAACTCCTTCGGGACGCACCGTCCTGCGAGAAATGAGAATAGATCGCGTTGCAATAGTCTTCCAGAAGCGAAGAATTCAGCGCGTCCACGCTCCACTGCATCGACTGCAGCCGCGACACGCTTTCTCGCTCCACCTACCGTCCATCAAAACCCGATCACTCACGCCCAGCAACGCCAAATACACTTTCTTTTGGTATTCGCGCGGAATGGACGGCAGCGGGTCGTACGACAGAAGCCGCCGAATCAGCTGGCGGTCTACCCTTCAAACGGGGAAACCGGGGAAACCTGGGTGGGCCTGGCTGATCTGCTGGGAGAGAAGGAACTGCCGCGTGTTGAAATCGTCGGGGATTTCTTCGGAGAAACGGCTGAGCGAAGTGGGGGTCGGGAACAGATCTTCCAGCGTTACCACTTGCGAATTCGGAAGAGAACCGGACCCTCCCGCGGGAATGGACGGCTCTGGAGAGGGGGTTTCGTTGAGGGGCTGGGATTGTGTTTCTGCTAGCGTCTGTTCTGATTGATCGGGTTTTTCTGCTTCTGCTTCTGCTTCTGCTTCTGCTTCTGCTTCTGCTTCTGGTTGATCGGGTTTTTCTGCTTCTGCTTCTGCTTCTGCTTCTGCTTCTGCTTCTGCTTCTGCTTGATCGGGGTTTTCTGCTTCTGCTTCTGCTTCTGCTTCTGCTTCTGGTTGATCGGGTTTTTCTGCTTCTGCTTCTGCTTGATCGGGGTTTTCTGCTTCTGCTTCTGCTTCTGCTTCTGCTTCTGGTTGATCGGGTTTTTCTGCTTCTGCTTCTGCTTCTGCTTCTGCTTCTGCTTCTGGTTGATCGGGTTTTTCTGCTTCTGCTTCTGCTTCTGCTTGCTCTGGTTGATCGGGTTTTTCTGTTTGTTCCACATTCAATTGGCCTGTGGATTCTGGCTCCTCCTTCGATTCATGGATTTCTGATTCTTCTTGAGCAGGACTTTCCGTCTCCTTGTCGGCCTCCACTTTGATTTCTTTCTCCTGTTCCTCCGGATCGCTCTCTTCTTTCTCTTTCTCTTTCTCTTTTGGGCTTTCTTCGTTTTCAAAATTTTCTTTCTCGTCACTCTGCATTTCTTCCTGCTTTGCTTCGACTGATTCGACTGCTTCTTCGAAAGGTCTCGCTTCAGTCTCTATCCTCTTTTCGTCCCCTTTGCTCTCCTCTTCCGTCTCCTGATTTTCTTTCTTTGGGGATTCTTCTTCCACAGATTCAACTTTCGCTTTTGAATTCTTTAGCTCTTGAAGCATGGCTGACATCGACATTGTGCTTGTAGGTTGCTCGTCGCTTGCAGAATCCAATGATAGCTCTCTGCCCAACTTTAATTCTAATCCCGAATCATCGACAGATTCGTCATCTGACTCGATATCAATACTTTGTAAGATCCGCTTGAGATCCTCTAGAACGTTAAACAGTACGCTTTCGCACACCTTCTTCTTCAAAAGTGGCAATGTCGTTATCCTTATCAGGAATCACGTTATTGAATGTTTCATCTTTTGAATTACCGACTATTTCATACTCATCGGAAAAGTCTTCTAAGCTGTATCTTGTGAAGGATCTTTAATTAACTGTCATGTATAAGGATATTTCTTTCTCCATACCCATCATTTCTTTGTCCATACCAAAAGAAGTAGGTGCTGCTGGAACGTCTTCGTCTTTGGAGCGACTGAATGGGATATGGATCACTCTTGCAGGCTCATCTACCAAAATCAAAAATGATCGATCCGTACCAAAATCCCAGAAATCGTCTTCTTCCATATATTCCGGACTATCTTTTTCCATCGGGATGTAAATTTAACAACAAAGTCAAAAGTCCAACAAATTATATAGTATTCGCTTATCAAAAACAAACAACACTAAAAAAACTAATTACCTTCCTCTTCTTCTTCTTCTTCTGGAGTGGAAGAAGACTCATTTTCCTGAACATCGATCCTTTTCTTCAATGTGTTAAAGATCGACTCTTGCGACCTCGGTTCTTGCAACACCTTCTGAATAAACAGAAGGGACTCAACTTGTTGTTCCGGAGTCAGCACATTCACAATCCCCTTCAGCTGCTCCTTCATGCTATTCATGCTATTCTCCATTCGCTTCTGCACTTCATCGATGATGTCCATCGCCATTCCCACGTTCTCCTGCTGCTGCACCGTCCCCTGCCGGCTGCACAGAATCGCGTGCTTCTGCTCGCGCGTGAGCTACGCTGGCAGAGAGAGCGTTCGCCTACATGCAGCACGTTGGAGATGAGATTCCAGATGCCTCCGCCGTAGCGAACTTCGTTGAGCTTCTCGTCGAAGAACTCGTCGCTCTGCTGCAGCGCCCACATGCACATCTTGGAGACCTAGAGAGCGTGAGTTTGTCGTTGCGACATCGCGATTTCCGCCAGGCAATGCGGGTCCTCGATGCGTTCAACACCTTCCAAGATCGAGACTCCGCAGTCTCACCCCTCAAAAGGGTAGTATGGTGTGTGTAGAGTTTGTTGATGTGGCAGCTCTGTTGCGAGGACAGACAGAACTCGACTGCCTCGGTGACAGCTGCGAAGGGAGGAAGGGAAACACACAAAACACAAACGAACAAAGCAGAGAGAAAGAGAAAAGAGAGAATCAATGAAACGAAATGAGTGGAAAAGTGGAAACGAAATGGAGAAACAAGCCAATTCAAAACTCATCTATTCATTCATTCATTCAATCACAAATCTCTTGATGATCGTTCTCTGCAATTCCCTTCATTCCCTTCATTCAATTCAATTCAAAACCCGATCAAAAATCATTCAATTCAATCAATTCATTCAATTCATTCAATCGATGATTCTGTCTTACCTGCGTTGGGAGAATCAGCGATTTCAGCTGATCCAAATGAAACTCCGCCATCATCAAACGCTTCTGCCCAAACGACACCCAATCCGCCACGAACTGCCTTATTTCCTGCTGGATCCCCGCGGCATCTCCGCTCTCGTACTTCGCGCGGAGCCTCTCCAGCCCTTCCACCCGCTGCTTTCGACGCGTCTCATCGTCCGTTTCGTCCTTCAGCTGCACGCGGAGCCGCGCGTTCTCTTCGCTGAGGTATTTGATCTCTTCCTCCAGCGCCTCCTTCTTCTCCTTCTTCCGCTTGCGGCAATTCTTCGCGATTTCGCGGTTTTTCTCCAAGCGGCGCTGGCGCTTCTCCTCCGTCTCCGAGCGCTTGACGGGAAGGGTCGGGACGCAAGGACCCGATGGAAGGAGACGTTTACGCGTGGTCGCTCCTAAAATCAATCGATGGAAGCAGAAGAAAACGGGAAGATATGGATGAAGTTGTGGTGGTGGTTGATGATGATTGCGCAAATAAGGAAGAACTGGGAGGAGGCATCGATGAGTATTTTACAGAGAAGGGCTGAGAGGGAAGCTGCCTGTTTTCCAAAACATCAGTAGAGGAGGGTAGAGCAGCGTTGAATTGGATTTGGTTCGTTTCCGTATAATCATCTACCGTATCGCACGATGACTCCGGAAGCTGCAGAGAAAAGTTAGACAACATGCCATCATCATATGGATTAGTAGCATCCCATCCCAAAAAATCGTTGCCATAACGGTCTACCATCAGAAGCAATTCAAAATGCTACCATCCATTTCTAATTGAGGGGCGGAACTCATCGGATTAGGAGAGAATGGAACGAGGTCCGTCGCCATAAGCAGCCATGAACTTGCCTCTACCATTTGCAAAAGTGACCAGCTAGTACCTCGTTCCCTTAGTGGTTCGGTCATTGGGTTTGATTTCCCTGCAACATAGGTCAGGACAGAATCCAAATGACCTTTGTTGTATTCGTCCATAAAATTCTAGAGATTTTCAAATAACCGCGATTATACAAACAATAATCATCTCAATTTTTATTTTGAATCACATTAGTTATGGAAAATACGGAAGATCAAGCTCCTGTTGTCGTACGTCCTATGATTGTGTGTAAACTCAAGGACCAATCTCCCAACACTGTAACTGTTTCTGAGGAAATATCACCGTTTGTGTTTTGGCTAAGATTTAACTTAGAATGGCTACTAAAAACGAGAAGAGCGGCAAGTCTGCGGAAGAGCCCGCTCAACAGCCGAATCCGGAAGCTCCTGCTCCTGTATCGGAAGCTCCAAAGGCGGAAGAGCCGAAACAAGATGATAATAAGCAAGTTGTTTAGGTCACCTGCTTTATTTATCCTTAGAATGCTGTTGCAGCACCTGCGGATCCTCAGACTCGAAAATCTGATAAGGAAGCCGTTGCTGAAAACGCCAATACTAATGTGTCAAATGAGTCCACTCCGAAAGAAGTGGTCAAGACTGAGGAACATGAGAACCCGCAGCCTGTAAACGGTGCTGAGAATGATGAAAAACCAAAAGAGGGTGGAGATCAGAATTCCGAGCAAACAGAGACAAAGAACCCTGAAGGAGAGCCGGGTTCTGAGAAGAAGGAGATTCCCGCAAAGAAGACGGGGAAGAACGGAGGCAGGGGCCGAGGTAAGTACCACAAGAAACGTGGTGGAAAAGCGGAAGCAAAGAGTGGAAACGCAGAACCCAATGCCGATGCAAACGCAAAACCGAACGCAGAGGCAAATGCAGAGGTGAATGCAGAACCGAACGCAAAACCGAACACAAAACCGAACGCGACGGAACCAAAAGAAGGAAAGACCGAGCCAGCCACCAAAAAGCCGAAAAAAGAACCGAAAAAAGCCAAAAAAGAGCCGAAGCCCTCCCAGCCCGCAGCGTAGTCCTGTTCTGCTTCCTTGATCGCTAGGGAGACCGAACCTGCAGCGCCAGCTTCGCAGTGGTCGCACGACCTGCACGGCCAGGAAGGCCAGCACGCCGATTTCGCGTCCTTCGAGCCAGCCAGACGCAAGCCTCACACCGTCCGACGCAAGCAGCAGCCCTCCAATGAGGCTCAGCAGCCCTCTGGTGAGCCTCAACAACCCTCTAATGAGGCTCAACAACCCTCCATTGAGGCTCAACAACCCTCTGGTGAGCCTCAACAACCCTCTGGTGAGCCTGGGAAGGCTGCGAAGACCGAGAAGACCGCGAAGGCTGGGAATGAGTCGAAGCCCTCGCGCTCGAAGCGCCAGCAGCCCTCCTCGAAGCCTTCCTCGCAACCCTCCGGTGAGCCTGCCGCGGCCGCGCAGCCGGCAGCAGAGAACGAGGCGCCGAGCGGCCGCCAGGCGTCGGGTGGACGCTTCCCTCGCCGGTTCTCGCACCCGTCCTATTTCTCGTCGGTGACGCAGCAAGTGATGCCCGGCTATGACCCCAAGCTGCGCAGCGCCGAGCCTGCGCGGGAACTGCTTAAGCTCCGCGAGCCGAAGGAGAAGGGACGGCTGCGATCGAAGGCGAGAGAGTCGAGAGACGCGGAGAAGGAGCCCCGAGGGAACCGAGAGAGCAGAGAGACGAAGAGCTTTGCGGGGCAGGGAGGCCAGCAGAACGGCAGGAATGCGAAGGAAGCGGCGGAGACGCCGAGTGTGCCGATCACGAAGCCGCAGGAGACGGGTCCGATGATGAACGCGCCGCGGTTCCAGCCGAGTTATCAGCCGAGCTACCAGCCAAGCTATCCGCCGAGCTACCCGCCGAGCTATCCGTCCATGGCGATGCAGATGGGCGGAGCGATGGGCCCCGCGATCGGCGGAGTGATGGGGCAGCCGATGGGCGGAATCATCGGGTCGCAGATGGGCCCGCAGTTGAATCAGCCGATCGGTCCGCAGATGGGCGGAATGATGGGACAGCCCTTGGGACAGCCCTTGGGACAGCAGTTCTACCAGGGCGTCAATCCGTCGTTCTATCAGAATGTGCCGTCCTCGATGTATCAAACCTCTTAAGGAAGTATGACGATGTTTTGGTCTGAACTTCGTACTGTATTCTACTTTTTCTCTGTTTTTTGACACATACTCCATTCCTGTCTCATTCTCACTCTCTATTGCTTACTTCATCATACCTCCACCCTATTCTTCTTCCACTTCAATCTATTTACACTTTCAAACAAACCCTCAATTCTCAATTCTCTTTTCTCTCTGCTTCACCACAACCACTTCATCCCCTTCCCCTTCTCTTTCTGTTTCCAACAAACAATCCATGCCTCTTCCTCCTTCTCCTTCTCTCGATCGTCTCCTCTTCGCAGCGGCTTCGTCTCTCTTCGCAGCTGCGGCAGCGTCACATTCACGATTTCCTCCAGCTTCGCGATCTCCGACCGTTTCAGCTACGCTCAACCGCCTTCTCTCTCTCCTACCGGCGTGCAATCCTTCAATCCAATCGTCTCCAGCATGTGTTTAATCGACGGGGAGATCCGACTCCACATGGACACAACGAATTCATCGCCTCCCGACAACTCTTTAAAGTACAACTTCTTAAACACGTCGTTCAGATACGCGTCGTCGCTCATTTTCGCCAGCGTCTTCTTTATTCTACCTCCCAGTTCCACGTTTCCACCTACTTCTTCTCCCGCGACACCACTATCCGGCCTCCATTCGCCACCGACAACGCCCCAATCCCCGCGGTTATTCCCAGACTCCACGCGCCCGCCAGTCCGGTCGCTCTACCCCTCACTCCTCACCCAGATTCCGACGCGACCGCGGCGGCAGCGGCGAGTCCCAAGCAAGTGGATCCGATCGAAGAGACCCATTTCTGCGTGTTCATTTTGGACTGCGTGGCTTTGAGCGTTGAAATCACGCGGGAATGCAGCAATAAAAGATGCGTGGCGTCGCTCAGCTGCGAGATCATGTTGTCTAATCGCACTAACGGTGCGTTCAGCACCATTTCTAAAACTTGTCTGCGCACGTGCTGCAAATCGTCGAGCGGAATGCACGGACTCGTCGGCTCGTTCATTTCTTTATCGTGCGGAACGCACATCGTGAAGATCTCCGGCATGTCTTTCCGCGGGATTACCTTCGCCAAATTCCACGCCAGCGCGCCGTACGCGCGGCCGAAGTCGTGAACCTTCGAGAACTGATCGACCTTGTTTAGAATGATGCGGAGCTTCGCGTCCTGCCCCTGCAGCGCCTGCGTTAACGCTTGAAGCGTCTCGCCGGTCGTTCCCGGCTTGTCCGGGTCGAAAAAGAACAAAATCACGTCGGCTTTGTCGGCGAACCACTTCGTCACGCTCATGAAATCGTAGCCACGGTCGTGCGAGGAGTTCTTGGTGAGGCCCAGAGAAGGATTGTCGATCATTCCGGGGCTGTCCACTAAAATGATGTCTTTTGTTCGAATGTCGTTGCGCACTTTCATCGATAAGTGGCTCAGGAAGGACAGCCCGAAGTGCTGGAGGCCGCCAAAGCCGAAATCGGGGTCGTCGACGAGCGTGCGACCGTCTTTCGTCGACGTTTCGTCGCCTGGGACGATTACTGTGAAACTGTCATCGGTGGGAGCCACTCCGGTGTGCTGGACTTCTCTGGATCGTGAAGGGAGGAGAGAAAAGTGCTACGCTCCTGTGATATAGTTGATAAATGTTGACTTTCCGCTCGAATGGTTTCCGAGCAAGAAAACTACGGGCATTGCTGGAAATTGCTGTCTAACTCTGCGCGTTGAAACGAAAAAACAAACAGATACTTCTCAAGAGGACCGTTAACACGTTCATTAATAGGAAGCAGTGTCTATATATTGCTTGCAATTCGTCAGACCCCACAGTATCATAAATCGTCTGAATGCGATCACGAAGCTTCGCGCTCGATACTGCCAGTTTTCGCCCCGAACTAGGTAAGCCGGTGCTCATAAAACGTCGCATACTCGTCTTCGAAGCATATAGTCCTGCCCTCAACATAACAGCGTGTGACAAACTTTTAATTGAACAAACAGCTTCCAAACGATTCAAATAAAAGTCACAAATAAACAACCGACTAAAGCATACGTTCAATAATCTTGTTAATGTCATCTCCCTGATCTCCTGCATCAATATGGTTCTTGTGCAGAATTCCCACTTCCACCTTCGTGAACGCACGGCCCAACTCAAACGGAGTTAAAAACTCCATGACCGCATCGAACTCAGGACCTAAGGTCACAATCTCGTTCTCCATATCAGCAATGCAAATAATGTTTTTATCTCCCAAATGGTCCTCAACCATCACGTTATCCGAAACAGGAACGCGCTTTCCTTCGATCTACCCATCAGCATCTGCATCATGCTCTAAGCCTACCATCGTGTGCGCGTGCTTCGTAAGCAGCTCGTTTACGGTTTTACGGTTCGGAACGCCCCAAGCAAGGAACGGCTTCACTAAAATCAGCTTGCGAAGCAGCTCGGGGGTGCGACGAGCAAAGACGAGGGAGTAAAGCTTCGTTAGATGCAGATCGCTCAGAATCGCCTTCGTCTTTCTCGAAGCATCCGTACTCGAACCAATTCGGACAATGGCAATCAGACCTTCGTTTGTGTCCACTTTAATGAAGTTCTGCTTCAGACGCTTGGCTTGGCGGTTGAAACGCTTCCGATCGTTGCGCTGCTTGATGTTCAACTTTACAAGCTTTTCGGGAGTGAGGAACTGGGTCTTTTTGCGGAGCTCCTTTCGCTGCTCCTGAAAATGTCAAGTTCCCAAAACCAGCCCTACTCTTTTTTGTCTCCTTTTGTAACCCTCTCTTTCAGTTAATTTCTTGTTTCTATCTCTACGCACGCTCAGTGCCACCTCATCCACGCTACACCCTTAAAACCACTATAAACAAATACGCATTTTCCTTCAGATCTGGCACATTCAGATTTTCCTCTCCAATAAGAGACATTTCCTTGTTCAAGTAGAATCGTCTGACGTTTCTGGAGAATGAAACCACTCATTGGTTTTCCAAAAATCGAGTTGATTTTTTGAGTTCCATTCATACAGCTTAGCAATTCAAGTGGTTTTAATTTCAACCTGCATAAATGGAACAACAGTTGATGACACTCAGTAGTAGCGACCTGAGTGAGTCCGATTCCTCTCCAGAGCAGCCAAAGAAGCCCGTAATCTATTTACCAACCGTAACTTGGTTTTTTTGAGATTGTTACAAGTAGGATTCTGGGAAAGTCAGCATGGATGTTTTGCGACGTGCTCTGGATGGTATTAACACTGTAAAGGAGTCCCTGAAAAAAAGAAAAAAGCGTTATGATCAAAAGAAGCGAGAATTGGAGAGGTGTTTCATTCAAGTTTGGTTGCACGTTTAGACGAGCGTTGGAAATAGCAGACCGTGAAAGGCAATTAGAATCCAGAGATTCGGAAAACGAAAGCAGCACAGTCCGCAAACTGCGTGAAGAAAATCACCAGCTGCGCCAGCAAATCAGCGATCTCAACCTCCAGCTGGAGCTCCAAAGCCGCTCTTCCTCCCACGAATTCTCCACAGAGCGCGAAAGCTACCGCCGCCGCGCATTAGAGCTCACCAAGCGAGAACAAGCCATCCTGGAGCGCGAGCGCGAAACGGACGAACTGCACAGCGAGGCGCTTCGCTTAAACCAAGAAGCGAAAGAGAAGAGCAACGAGGCGGATCGTCTGCTGTACGCGAAGCGGAAATACGTGGACGATTTGGAAAACGCGCGGAAACAAGTGGCTTCGCGCGAAGCGGAGCTGAACGACCTGGAACGAATCAAAGACGGTGCGAATTCGATTCGAATGTGACGGTAGAAGCGATCGAAAAGCGAAGAGAGCAGGTGCGATTGCTCGAAGAAGAGCTCGCGAAGCACAGCGAGGCGTTGGAAGCGCGGATTCGCGAGGCGGACAAACGCGACCGCGAGTTTTTGGAGCGTCAGGAAGAATTCGAGCGCGAAATCGCGGAGAAAGTAGCGAAAACCGACTCGCCACGAATTGTAGGAAGCGAAACTGAGCGATCATCAGAGCGAAATCGCGGGAGCGTTGTCGAATTTGAACGAAACGCAGCAGTTGTACACGAGTATGGATAAGTTCGTGAAGGAGAAGCGGAAGGAGCTGCTCGAGAAGGAGGCGGCGTTGAAAAAGCAGGAGGAAAGCTGCGCGCTGCGCGAGCGGCAAGTCGCAGACGTGAATTCGCGGTTGGCGCAGGAGCACGCGGAGCGATTAGATCTGGAAACGCAGTTTGCAGCGCTGAAAGAGAAGGACGAAGCGAATTTGAAGCGAATTGAAGAGTTGCAGAGCGAACTTGCCGAGGCTCGGAACGAAAGCCAGCGGCTGAGTCGCGAGTTTATGCGGTTTAAAGACATTAGCGACACGGCAGAGAAGCGAATCAGTCTTTACGAGCGAGAGACGGAAGGTCTCAAGCAATCGCTCGCGTCTCAGAGTTTGTTTGTTTCAGAACTTCAAAAGCAAATCGCAGAGCTGAAGGAAATCAACTTCCTCGCGGTGAACGATCGTTCGCGCGCGCAGCTGGCGATTAGCGAAGTCACGAGCAACGTCTCGCGCCTTTTGCAGGCCATCAATCAAAAATCGCCGCGACTTCCGCTGCCTTCGCAGAGCGGAATCTCGATGGTGAATGAATCGGTGTTGAATGAGCAGGGAGAGGTTCCGCAGCAGGCGGCCACCGCGAAGGAACCGTATCAGAGAGAGTTGTTTCCTGCCGAACCGACGGCGGAGGAGCGAGAGATGGAAGCCAATGCAGAGACGGCGTTGGATCCGAATTTTTCTGTACATAACGCGGATGCGAATAGTCAGTTGAGTGTGGATGTTGGTCTTTGAAGTGTTTGTTTGAAACGGGAGTGAGATTCGGAATTATAGTGAGTGGATCTGCGAGCGAATAGACTTGGTATGGCTGTTAATCATTGTGTATATGGGGAGGAAATAAATAATTAAGCCTATCGTTCATTCTTCTACCTATAATTCAAGAGTAAATCACCTAGAGATTCTCTCTGTCGCTTCTTCATTCCTTCACCCGACCCACTATTCTATCATTCACTCAGTGATTGATCCATTCCACTCTCTCTCTCTTTCTCAATTTCTCCCCATGTATTTACAACAATAATCACCATATTGATTCTACTCTTTATTCCAACAAACACATTCATTCATTCATTCATTCATTCATGAACTCTCTCTCTCTAATTCTCCTTTCTCAGCACGATATTATCAATCAATCGCGTCGTTCCGATCCACGCGGCCACCGACACGAACACTCCATCTCCCATCCCTTCCTCCTCGATCTTTCCGCTCAATTCCTCCGCCGTCACCGCGTTCGCCACGCTCAGATAATCCAGCTTGAACCGCGGTTCCTCTCCCAATCGCTTCTACCCCTCACTCCCCGCGGTTATCCCTACAATCGCGGCGGCACGCAGCGTTTCCACGTCGCGTTCTCCCTTTTCGAACGCTGTGCGGAACGCACAGAGCGACTGGTAGAGCGCGGGCGCGGCGGCGCGTTCCTCTGCGCTGAGATACGCGTTTCGCGAGGAGAGAGCGAGTCCGTCGCTGGCGCGGACGATGGGACAGACCGTGATGTGCACGGGGATGTTCAGGTCGCGGACGAATTGCTGCACCATAATGGCTTGCAGGCCGTCCTTCTGGCCGAAGTAGGCGTTCGTGGGCTGCACGATGTTGAACAATTTGGTTACCACGGTCGCGACTCCGCGGAAGAAACCAGGACGGGCCGCTCCTTCGCTGATGCTGTCGCTTCCTTCGATCGTGACGTAGGTAAGGTACTTGGGGACCTTAGGGTACATCATTTCGTCAGAAGGAGCGAACACCGCATCGCAACCAACACTCTGAACGAGCTTGCAGTCATTTTCAAGAGTGCGGGGGTAGGCAGCGAAATCTTCGTGAGGAGCAAATTGCTTTGGATTCACAAAGATACTGGCCATCACAAAGTCATTGTTCTGACGAGCCTACACCTTAGGTGGAGTCCGAATGGCTACAATCTTGAGTAAACTCAAGTGACCATCGTGGAGAGCTCCCATGGTGGGGACAAACCCAATCTTAGGAAAGCGATGGTTCTTCTCAAAAAATTCAGTAACAATCTTTTCTCTATACTCTCGGACAGCCTCCACACTTCGGAAACTAGATATAAGAGCAGGATCGCCATCCTTCTACATTGGCAAACTCATATTCCAGTAGTTAGTAATAATAGGAAAGAAAAACTTTGATTTCTCTTTTTCTTGTCCTAAACGAAACCCTACGCATTTGCTTTTGCAAACAAACAGAAACACACGTCAATTTACAATTTCATCGATTTGAATACGTTTATCCTTATTCCAAGGATGGGACAACACGGAGTTGGATAAGGCCACAGAAACCTCCGAAATAATTTCTTTCTCGTCACCCTCCGATTTTTTGATCTCTTTTCTATACGATCCTTTGCCTGGTATAATTCTGAGATTCCCTTGGTCGGGATTGTAGGGCTCGGGTTGTTCTACGCTCACAATCCAAGAAACAAACATACGTTTAGGATTTAGCCACTGCAACATAATGTGCAGGTTTCTCGAGAGTTCATTTACGCTAAGTTGCTTATTCAGCTTCGTATATAGGTCCACGTTCTTTTTTAAAGACTCGATCTCTTCATAGAGCACGACATCTACATGATATCAAGGAATGGCCGCTACCGAAAGTTTGCTCAAAGCAGTCGCCCGGTTTCTTCATAATCGATAATAAAAACTCCAAATACAGATAGACTGCCTCGATTTCCTCGGAATTCAAGTAGTTTTCAAAGTTTGGATCGACGATATCGAATAATTCGATCGGGTTTTGAATGCACTGATCGCACTGGCACGTGTAATAGGCCATTTGATAGTGGAAGCGTGCTGAGGAGTGTGAGATATCGTTCGGGTTGCGTTCGACTTGGAAGCAAAAGCAAGGCGTTTCATTGTGTGGTTTGGGCACAGAATCGTTGGAATTCGATTTGGAAGAGTCGATCGATTTGTCCTTTGATTCTGGCGAGGCATCCGCCTTTTCGGTCGAAGGATCGCCCGAAGATTCATTCAATTGTTTAGATGGTTCAATCGATGATTCATTTGATGGTTTCGATGATTCATTCAGCGATTCATTCAATTGTTTCGATTTTCCATTTAATGATTCATTCAATGATTCATTCAATTGTTTCGATTTTCCATTTAATGATTCATTCAACGATTTCCTCAATGATTCATTCATCGATTTTGATGATTCATTCAACGATTCATTCAACGATTTCGATTTTCCAATTAATGATTCATTCAACGATTCATTCAATGATTCATTCAACGATTTCGATTTTCCAATTAATGATTCATTCAACGATTCATTCAATGATTCATTCAACGATTTCGATTTTCCATTTAATGATTCGCTCAACGATTTCCTCAACGATTCATTTATCGATTTCGCTTTTTCGCCCGCTCGTTTCGTTGACTCACTCGATTTCTCGCTCCATCGTCTCACCGGTTCGCTCAACCGTTTCCTCAGCTTCTCGCTCGCCTTCTCCTCTCCGCTCGTCAGCAAGCTCGATTCGCTCTTTCGGCCCCCTTTTCCCCTTCCTTTTCCTCCCTCTTCGCTCCTGCTCTCTCTCCTCCTTGCCTTCCCGATCGATTTCCTCGATCGATTCAGCCGCTCTCTCGCTTCCTCCACTTCCGTCGTCTCCTTCAGCGCCACTTTCGCCGTTTCTCCGCAGCGCAGCATCCACTCCACGTCGAACTCTCCGGTCGACTGCACCGACGATCGCTGCGACTGCACGAAGCTGTTTCGCCGCGAGTTCGCCACGCTGGACCCCGCAGACTCGCTCCAGACCTCGCTGTCGAGGTCGAACTCGCTGGCTTCGCGAAGCTGATTGGCGAGTTTTCGACTGAACGGGATGGAGAGAAGGTTCCAAATGGCGCGGAGCGTCGCGTGGTGGCGCGAAGAAGCGATGGCGACGGAGGAATGGAAGCCCATCGAGTTGAGCTGGAGGCAGATTCGGTAGATGAGGCGCCGAACGCAGCGATCTTTCTCGAATTGCGTGGTGTAGATGTCGAGAAGTTCGAAAAGAACGCGGAGAAGCGAATGGATCGAGCTCGAAACGGCTTCCACGGACCCTACAATTGAAAAAAAGAGAGAAAAAACGACAGACGGTGAGCGAAGAAAAGACGAGAAAGAGAATAAAGGAAAGCAACGCGGGCTCAAACATCGAGAACTCGATCAACTGAATCGCGTGCGGCAACGTGAGCAAAGTTTTGAGGTTCGGATCCGATTCGTTCTTCGCCAACAACCGATAAAACGAATCTAACAAATCGATTCGTTTCGACAACTCGCTCTCCGAAACACACCGTAAAAAAAAACTCAGAAAAGTGGAATCTCGAAGAACCGCCAAAAGCGAAACTATTTCTCAGCCGTTTCCACGGTTTCCACAGTTTGTCACGATGCGTTCCAACAGTCGAAACAGGAGTAACATGGAGTGAAACTCTCGCCGCGGGAGGGAAACCAGGCCGCAGAGCAGCTCGACCCACTGCTGCAATTGCGCGATGTCCGTTACGTCTGTGTGAAAATGCGCAATTACACCGTACAAAGCTTGTCGAAGAGGAGGAACAGCTGCAGAAAGCTGTTCATCGCGGGGAAATCGAAGTCTTTCGTAAAAAGCGATTTCGTGAAATAGGGGAGAAAACCGCGGGGAAGCGACTGCCAGGTGGGTCCATTCAGAAAGACAAAGAAATAATATTTCTGTTTTCGGTTCTTTCCGCCGCGACGGAGGAAGGATTCCATCAAAACGCAGAGCCAATCAAAATAGCTTTTCATTTGCCCCGGATTTTTGGAATTCCACAAATAGTCTCCAATTTTACAGATTTGGTTCCAGAGCGTCGGCGTGAGAAGCCGTCGACCCAAATCCTTTTTGGAGCCCTGATCGTAATAAAGATAGAACCGGTTTTTCAGAATGAATGTCATGATGTCCAACAAGTGCAGAGAGATGATCGGGTCTTCGTAAAACTGTACGAAAAGCGTCAAGCAGCGTCGCAGCAGCTTCTCATTCAAAAAATACACACGAAACAAATCTCATGATGAACACTTCGCACTCCCTACCATTCAATAAAAACAACGACAGCGTTGACACTGTCACCGTCAACTCCGATTTCCCCATTTCCACCATTTCCACCATCACCTCCGATTTCCCCGTTTCCACCATCAGCGCGTCCATACACGCGTGGAGTTTCGAGATATACCCCACATACCGCGGGGATTGCAGAGATGGCGGGAACTCGCGGATTTGATGCGCCAAAATCCGCCGCGTCGAATTCATTTCCGGCCGCAGTTCGCAGTGGAAGAAAAACTGCTCGATAACCGCGGAAACGCCCTTCACCGCCCCCAAAAAATCGTCCAGAAAATCGCCAGAACGCAGCGTGCACCGGCTCTCGCCAATCACCAGCATCTGCGAAAAAGCCTCGATAAACCGCGGGTTGTGCTTCCCCTCCGCCAGCAGAATCGGAGAAAACCGCGGGGCGGAGAGGGAGAGCGGGAGAGAGAAGTCGGCCAGAACCGCGGTGAGGATTAAAAAGATGGAAACCGCGAGATCCGGCGTGCAAAACGGCTCGCCGAGACACAAACACAATCTCTCGAGGCGAAACTCCCGCACGAAACTCTGCCGAAACCCGCGGGACTGGGCGCACTGCGCGAAACTGTCGAAGAGCAGGCCGAAGTAGCAGGGCGGGACGCGGTCCCACAGCGCCAGCAGCAATTGACAAAAATCGGGACTATTTTTGGAGTCGAAGAAGTGGGCTGGGGGTGAGAAAAGCGCAAATTTCCCACGGGAGCGGGCGAGTTCGCGCGCGAAACGAAGCAGAAGGGGGAAGAACTTCTCGGGGAGGCGGAAGGGGCGGCGGACGGGGATGGAGGGGGGCTGGAGAAACGTGGAAACGCGCTGGAAGAGGCGGAGAGCGGCGTCGAAGAGGGGGGAGGGGAGAGAAAACGCGGCTTGATTGACTAGGAGAGAGGAGAGAGCGGGGCGTACAGCGGCGGAGGAGAGAGAGCGCGAGGAGGAGGAGCTGGTGGAGGAAAGAGAGCGCGGCGTGGAGCGTGGAGGGAGGGAGGAAGGGGAGGGAAGCGTCGGGGAAGCGGAGAAAAGCGAGGAGGAGGAAGGAGAGCGCGCGGAGAAAGCGGGTCTGGAGGAGAGGGTCGGCGGAGGGGAGGAGGGAGAGAGAGAGCGTGGAGAGCGTGGTGAAGGAGGGCAGGAGAGAAGCGTCGTGGAAGTCGAAATAGAGGAAGGCTTGGTAGGCGAGCGATGGAGACTTGGTGAGAAAGACTCTGGATAATTAGGGGGAGGGAGGAGAGGAGTACAGGTAAGTAACGATTTCGAAAAGGTTTTTTGTTGTCATGGAGGCCTGAGGAATAAAATATAAAAAGAGGAAATGGATGTACATCGACGAGGAGCGTAAAGGTTTTGGTTTCTGCGTCGAACTCCATGTCACTGTAGAGATTCGCATCTTGCACGAGCACTTTGCCTTTCATTGTAGCAATCTCCTACATTTACAATCCAGAGCTTGAAAATACGGAAATCACTTCATCCACATCAATTTCAGTAGACTCCTCTCCCAAATCAACAGAAAACACTGTTGTATTGTTGAGCTTCACTTTCACGACATAATTTCTATCCCGAAGCCTATAGCTATTCCATCTGTTGCTATCGCAAGAGGATGTATCCGAATAAGAGGCATAATGGTGAATGAAATGAGGAGCACTATTTTCATCCTTAAGATCTTTGACCGTTTGTGCCAAACTCTAAATATCGACAGACAAACAAAACATCACCTCATTCTCATTTTCATTCTCATTCCCCTCAGTAGTATATGAGCCTACACGTTATAAAAATCGATTTTCCAGCCCACTCCTATTCGAGAAAGATGTTCTAGACTTTCTTTTCATAGAAACGGTCTATCTATCCATTAGTGGCCTCTAGCGAATGTACTTGATAAAAATTCACAATAATATATAGAATTCCTAGCTTTTTGTATTCCGTATTCAAGCAAAGGAGTGTATGTACAGTAGTTCTCCTATTATTCATAGTGATGTATTGATAACTATACGATTACCCTTATTATTTTCTTTGTCATTTTATCGAATGTCAACAACTCACACGTGCTGCCGCGAGGGATGCGGCAAACCAGCAACGAAGAAGTGCCCTACGTGTATTCAATACGGACTTCCTGATTCGTTCTTTTGTTCGCAGGAATGCTTACGAGCTGCGTGGAAGGTTCACAAGAAGTACCACGAGGAAGAATTGGAAAAGATGTAGAAATTGTGCCATTGTTCGATGTGCAGGATGCCCCCGCAATTTCACGGATATAAATTTACGGGAACGCTCCGTCCAGGAAAAGTGTCTCCTATGATGAAAGTCCCCGATCACATCCCTAAGCCCGATTATGCGATTACGGGTCGTTCGAAGAGTGAAGAATCGGAAACGAACGGAATCGAATATAAATCACCGCGAGATATTGAGGGAATGCGCGCTGCTTGCCGTGTGGGTCGTGAAGTCCTCGACATAGCGGGAAGCGCTGTAAGACCTGGAATTACAACCGATGAAATCGATAAAATCGTGTTTGAGGAGTGCGTGAAGCGAAATGCTTATCCCTCTCCCTTGAACTACTATTTCTTCCCTAAAAGCGTTTGCACGTATCCCACATCGATTCTCCTACTATCTAGTTCCGTCAACGAAGTGGTTTGTCATGGCATTCCCGATTCTCGCAAGCTGCAAAGCGGCGACATCGTGAATCTGGACATTACCGTCTACTACAAAGGATACCACGGCGATCTCAACGAAACCTTCTTCGTGGGCAAAGTATCCGACGAGGATGTCCGTCTCGTTGAATGCGCCTACGAAAGTCTTCGCCACGCCATTTCCAATTGTAGAATTCCCCAAATCCTTTCATCTAGTGAAGCCCAACATGCACATCCGAGACATCGGCGATCTGATCAGCGATGTGGTGGACAAGTACGGATACCAAGCGGATCGGAACTACTGCGGCCACGGAATCGGTAAAATGTTCCATTGCAACCCGACGATCCCGCATTATCGACGTATTGGCGCTCGAAAAGCTTAAAAGTAGACAACAACGCGAAGGGATCGGTGCGACCCGGGATGGTTTTCACGATCGAACCGATGATTAACAAGGGAAATCGGTACGATCAACGATGGCCGGACGATTGGACGGTCGTCACGACGGATGGGCAGCGGTCGGCGCAGTTTGAGCATACGGTGTTGGTGACGGAGACGGGATTGGAGATCTTGACGGTGTCGCCGAGGTTTTATGATGTGTCGAAGCCGGTGACGGAGATGTTGCCGTTTGATCGGAAGATGTTTCAGCGTGATTGAGGAGGATGTTTGTTGAAATAAGCGTTGTGAAGGGAGGGTGATGATGATGATGATAGTGTGGGAGAAAAGAGATATGAAATAGAAAGGAATGATGTGTTGGATTTGTAGGATTATCGACGGATTCCGGTACGAAGGTGATGGTGTTCTATTTTTATGATAGATTTGCATTCGTATTGAATTACAGATAAGATAATATATCAAAAGGATGTTTTAGAATGATGGGATACTGTTGTGTTGTTGAGAATAATGGAGATATGTCGGATGATGATGCAATAATAATAGCTAGGAAATAATGAGTGAATCATTCTGTATTCTGTGTGAGTGATGACGATTTCGAATCCTCAACGAACGACTCTGATATGAATAATGATGGAGATGCTGCTCAATGTCGTTATAATCGGAATTGGTAAGGATATCTTTTGTTTAACAAGTATATCACTATACCATATTAATTGGATATAACTTAAAATGAACGTGGCTATTCATCAGTAAATAACTGAAATTCAGACATGACGAAAATGAGTATTTGCTATGCAAAATGCCCAATGTTCAAGTGTTTGACCATTATTTCACAAAATGATTTCCATTGTATTGTATTATTGATGCAGGGAGATACGTGCAAGTTCCGCTCCTTTTCAATGGATTCTAAAAACAGAAACAATGAATATCGTTTCTTTATGACGATTGTGAGGATCAAAGACAAGTAATCACAGGGTTACACAAGTCAAACGAGATGACACACATTCTTGAGTTTTTTCTTGTATTATGTGACATACTGGCACCTAACAAATACTATACTAAAGATTGTCTGTGCAAAAGCGTCCATAGGTCTGTGTAATGAAAAAGATATATTATTAACTATACCTGATATTTCGTGTTGTGTTCGATATATGTCGAATTAAACCATATCAGCACGATATGGATTAAATGTCATGATTGGCAAAGAGTGAAAACTCCAAAGCGAGAGTGAACAGAAGTTCGTATTTTTATTAACCATCACTCAGTTAATACTAGCATGTGGTTAAAAAGCTTGTTAATACATTAGAATGAGTAATAATGAAGCAATTATAGTAATAAAGTAACAGTTTTGCCGTATTACTTGTTCTAATTTTAATGCATAACATTACCGATTCTATCAATTCTGTTAATAATGACTATGAGTACTGATTGTCCTATCATAAATGGTGTGCAAGCATGCCTGGGTGAAGAAATGAAAATAGATAGCGATTATACTCATGAATAGTTATAGAGAATGTATATAATTGAAATTCAGTAATAAAGTATTCGTAAAACAATAATATGTGATGAATGAACCAAAAGTATTGAAAGTACTTGGAAATCATCAAATTGGTGATGCTTCATATAATGAAAAACAATTCATTGTAGTAGAAAAAGGAATAGTGGATTTGGATCATGGAAATCGATTTGAAGGATTGGTGTTAACAGTAAAAATGGTCATGATTTCAATAGTGTAGGTTTAGTGATATTAGAAGGTAGTTTTAAGTATTGAATTATGAATGCATTTTGATATTTCAAATCATTGTAATGTCAGTCTACCTCTCTCATTCTTTGGTGTACGATAGAAATCAAATTATATACTTTGTTTGCTTGATTTGATTTCATTTATAGACTTTTTCCATATTACTAATCCGTTCAGATACAGAGCTGATACTGGAGATTCCTCTTGTATCGTTTGATATTTGTCATGCTAATGATTCTTAACATTTTTTATCATCTTTTTTCTTTAACAATCACAGAGTTTCATTATCTCTGACAATAATAATAATAATGCAAAACCAATGCTTTTTATACTTTATAATTGACACAAGAACAGCTGTAGTCTATTTCTCTCATGATGTAATTCGTTTACAACATAAAGTCAATGACTTTTTAATGTTACACACAATTATACAGATGTAACCAACCATAATATACAGTTTTCGTCTTAACAGCAAAGTATAGACAAGTACTACTATACTCATTACATAAGTGAAATCGTTATAAAGATAATTGATTCGCAACAAATGAACTATTTAATCTTATCACGACCATTTCTTGTTGTCAACATTACTTGTACGATAGTAAATAAACATTTTTAAATTACCATTCTCTTTCGGCATCATTTTCTTTCACTCGCACTTTACTTATTATGCATTTTCTTTTTATAAATCTTTAGGTACATCCCCTATTCTATATGAATGAGTTGCTATTGTCGATTTTTCTTTATTGAATCTTTTCCACCAAAGACATGATATACCACATTCTCGTTATTGTCTATTTCTTTCATGATAACTCTTTGAACACCTGACAAGTATTGCATGGTAACATAACAATCTCATTCTTTGAGTGCACATATAATTCTAAGCAGCATTCCCTTATCCAAACAATACTCATTATACATATATGCTATCTAAATGACATTTACCCATCAATTTTAATTCACTATTCACAATGCGTTTACAACAAAGACTTTAACCTCGATAATTATTCCGCTTTTTACCTCCAAGTTCTAGTGGATCGATTCCTGTTCCCTCCCATCGCTGCTTCCCTCGGCGGCTTAAAGGAACATTACTTTCTGTATGTGAACAAGAGGAAAGCGACATCACCTGGACGCTTTTTACAATTTCGAAGCTTTGGTTGCCCAAAAACAACATCAGCAGTATGGCTATGAATCGGAGTCGTATCGCGTGTTGATTGCGGAGTGGGACGTTTCACACTTTGCTGTGGAGGTGGGTTCGTGGCAAAGCATCTAAAACATTAGCAACTATCAATGAATAAACTCTGGACAAGTCCAAGTAGTCACATTTGTTTTCTAAGAATCACAACGAATAGACTCTCCTTACTCTATTCCAATAATAATAGTGACCTGTGTTTTTATCGAATACAGCAGTCCAATACGCAGATTCGTCCTCCTTTGGGACTGGAGGCGCCTCTCTTGGAACGCTGTCACTATTTGATTTCGATGCTTTTGACACTAATTTTTCCTCCTGAATCTTCACCTCCGAGGATTTTTCGATCTTGGCTTCTTTCTCCTTTGAAATACTCTCCTCCTTTACTTCTACACATTCTAACTCAAACAAATAGCCCACTTTCAACTTTTGTCTCGTTCACCTTGAAGCCGGTAGTTTCGACTTGCTTCGGTGCGCTTTCCACGTCTTCGTCTCCGTAGGCAAAGAGATTTAGCGACATATCCCAAACCCAAACTCTTTGTTAATTTCAACAAACAACTCTCTTAATTTACAATCTGCAACAATAACTGTTGGACTGAGTGATATAGCGAATATATCTGTGTCTACGCCTCACCATCCCCCATGTTCCTCCTACGCATTGTAATTCTTGTCCTCCACGTCCACAGCCAGTCCCTTCACTCGCAGTCCCGACACCTCGTAATTGGGAATCTCGAACCGAATGCTACGCCTCACTCTGCCCCTCGACGGCTACGTGATGGGTCCGATCTCCTTGGTCACGAACTGCGTCGCCGGCTTTTCGAGGTTGAAAATCACCTTCAGATAGTACTCCTTCTGCCCCGAGACCTTGTGGATCATCCACAGCACGCGGTGGTCCTTCTCGCGGTACTCCTTGGTCTGTCCGATAGCGTCGGAGGCCAGCGTGACCGAGCACGTGGTGGTGTCGTGCGGCGTGTGCATCGCAATGAACACGTTGCTCGCGTCCACGTCCGGCTCGAACAGCGACTTCACCTGCAGAATCAGCTCGATCTTGGTCTCGCTCTTCTCCTCCACCATGGGCCGAATCATGAAGGGCACGCGGAACGGCGTGGTGATGCGGTAGTTCATCGCCACGAACTCGCCTTCCGGCGGGTTGAAGCTCAGCAGGCGGTCGCTCTCGAACTTCTCCAGGTTCATGCACTGGTGGAAGTTCATGTCGTCCACGATGATGAAGTCCTCCGCCGACAGCGTGCGGCCCGTCTCGTCCTGCACCACGGGGATCGGCGTGTCCTTCCCCACCAGCAGGTTCTGCGAGAGCAGCATGCGCACCGGCGGACAGCCGTTCAGGTAGCTCCGCATCGTCAGGCTGCCGTCGATCGACTGCGACAGCACCGTGCCGTCGCACGCCAGCATCACGTTCAGACGCTCGTAGATGTCCACGTACAGCTCGTTCACCTTGCGCTTCGCGCCCTTGTCCGTCAGGATCGACTTGTTCACATCGCCGATCAGGTTCTTCTAATGGAATAAAATAGGACTACAAGAAGAAAACCTTCGGGTCGGCGATCACAACGGGCTTGTTGTGCACGAACTGCACAAGAGCCTCGCTGGATGTGTCTTGCGGATAGCCGAAATCCTGGGGGTTAGAAAAGATAAAGAGAGAGGGGAACGATCGCTTCGTCCAGCAATTCGTAGATCAGAGAGAAGTTCTTGCGAACCGCTTCTTCCGTCAGCATTCCGCAGTAATCCTTGATGATCTTGAGGAGACGGCTCAGTATCTCGATGCCCAAGGCGGGAGACATGTTCATCTACAGGGAAATAACGAGATGCGCCCAAACCTTCGTGGTGACAACGAAATACAGACCGTTTCTGCGCTCGAAAATATAGGTAATCGCTCCGCTAATCTGCAAGTAACGAAACGCGACCTATCCTACAAACACCGGAGGACAGTCTCCATGCGGCCACGAACGCACCACACGCAAGAACTTCTCGCAGGAAGTAATGGGAGTATCAAAACGGACTGAAAAAGTGAGTACTCTCCGAAATCCCTACAATCCTTCAGAATAAGACGATCTCCTCTATCAGTCAGAATGAAGAACTGGGAAATCATATCTAGATCAAACAATTGACAATAGAATTGAAATAGAGTACATAATATCAAACCCCGATCAATCTGTGGGTATAAACATCATGAGCGATTCAATACCTGCACGTTCATGTCAATGTGTAAGTGGAAAAAGAATCTGGAAGGACAGTAATTGCACGAGTCTTCTTAATAATACGTAATAACATCATAAAAAGCGATAGATGTTTGATCAGTTTATTTCACTCATTTACATTAACTTTTACGATCATTTTTTAAATATCAATATAGATAACAAAAGCCACAAAATTAAATCTCATAACGAAGAAGACTGTTTCAATAATACATAGCATTCCCGCGGTATTATCTAATGGCGATGGAGGTTATAAAAAGAATATTATGAGGCTGTTTTCGATCGTGGTATGTGCAGAAAGTGAATCTAATTCTCTAGAATCTTGTGCTCCTACCTTTCTTGGTGAGTGCTGTCGTAATTAAATATGATCCTGTTGTACTAAATAATGCTACCATGATCAAGCAAGTCCAGTTCATGTTTGATAACAAAACGTCTCCCGCGTCTAGGTACGTTTTTCTTTGTGAAATTCAGTTGAAGTGGTTCTGGATACGTAGATAATTACATTGAATTGGAGTTCTTTGTAACTAAGAATAATCCAAGCCTGGAGGCACAGGCAGTGGTAGAGGTACTTAATTGTGTGTTAACTGAATTTTAGGTCATGGTCGTCTCGGACGACGTTTTCCAGACCATAGGTATCGATGAGAAGAATGAGCATTACTATTGTTGTGATGATCAGGCGTACGATGTAGTTTTACTTTTCTGGCTCGAGCTGTAGAACAACCAGTGCCAGAACCATAACCATCTGTGGGTGCGGAGCAACGAAACGTCTCAGTACCGTTCTAGCTCCATCGATTTCAAGTTGGCTGCTCGCTTCTCCTTTCATTCTTTAGGGGTGAGAACCGCACCGTGAACGTTCACTTCGACGTCCCCAAGGAGGGCAAGTACTGGATCGTTCTGGGCTTGTGCGATCCGGATACGTCGAACGTGAAGGTGTCTGGCAAGGCGGTGATTATGAATCCTTACGGCCACATCCCTGCTCGCATGTACGGCATCATCCCGTTCACCAAGTGGGTGCTGCTGATCTACACAGCGCTCTTCTTGGCGTGGATCATCCGCTGCTGCTGGTACCGCAAGGAGCTGATGAGCGTGCACGTGATGATCACGGTGGTGGTGGGCACGTTCCTGTTCGACACGGTGATCCGCCTGCTGATGCTGAGCAACTTCAATCACGAAGGTGTGTACGACCGGAAGATCACCATGTTCTCTCTGTTCATCACGTCGGCCACGCACACCGTGGCGCGGTGTCTGATTATCATGGTCGCGATGGGTCTCGGCGTGTCGAAGGCCTCGCTGGGCAACTCCATGTGGAAGATCGTGGTGATGGGCGTCGTGTACTTCTTCTTCTCTCTCTGGGACTCGATCGTCTCGACCTACTCCACCGATTCCAAGGTGAATCTCTACCGCATCATCCCCGCTTCCCTTCTCGACTCGTTCATCTATTTCTGGATCTTGCAGTCGCTTCTGGACACCATCCAGGAGCTGGAGGATAAGAAGCAGACCGGAAAGCTGGACGTGTTCATTAGTCTGCGAAACATCATCATCGTGGCCGTGATCGTGTCGACGCTCTACAACGTCCTCTTTAGCTATCTGATCATGTTCAAAAAGATCGACTCGCTCTGGAAGTATCAGTGGTTCTTTAATGACGGTGTATGGACCAGCTCCTATTTGCTGCTGGTCGCTGTGATCATGGTAAGCTTGCTGGGCTGTGTCTCTGATCTCGTAGTATTTGTGGGCTCCCAATGAGCGGTCGTTGGCGTACGCCTATCACGTCCAGGTTTCGACGGATGAGAGACAGGACCAGGAGGAATATGCGATGCAGGAGGACGGCCTTCAGGGTGCTGGAGGCGAGGGAAGCATTCAGGTAGCGACCGTGGAGGCCACCGAAGACAGTCTGAAGCCGATGACGATTAAGGCTCAGAGTGCATAAATAACAGCACGATAAGAGAGAGTGATATAGGATCGATAATGGACTATGAATGAATGATTGAATGAGTGAATAAATGGATGGATGGATGGGTTGTTTGTTGCAACACACAGGAGAAAGGGGTGAATCGAAGAGCCCTTTGGGATAGCGGCCTTCTTCGTGCAGCTTGCTGATGATCTTCTCGAGGAAACTCGCGGCCATCGTGGGATTGTCCTTCGTGATATCGCGACTTGCCGTCACTTCCTTCCAGCACTCCTACCTCCGAATAATCGACGGAGCAATGCAGATTCCGCAGCTATTCGGCGTCAGCAGGTTCTCCGAATGGTCCAAGTAGCAGCAGAACAAGTCAAACAAAAACTGCGCGACCTGGCGATTCGGCGGAGGCAGCAAGTCCAGCACCTTCAAGCAATCCTCTCGCGTGCTCTTCGCCGCTTGAATCAAGTCATCGTAGATCTCAAACGGAAACAACGGCTCCCTCATATCATAAAAGATTCGTTTCAGCACCGTGATCGCCACGTGCGCCGAATCCATCGTCTCGATACACGCGTAATCGCCCTACCTCCCACGCTCTCCCCGACCCTACCATCGCAATCCATCGCAGATACTTGTCCCGCTTCTCCTGCGCCGCGCTGTGGCGAAACGCTCCTTCCTGTTTATAGCCCTCCAATTCGACCAGTTTCCGCGCTAACAGAATAAACACCCGCGGGACTTTCTTCGCGTACCGCGCCGCCAGCGGGTCCAGCGTCTCGTTCTGCGGGGAACGCGCCAGCGGCAGCGTGCGATGCAAAGTTTCGTTGATCTGATGGCGCAGAGAGAGAGCGAATTGCTGCTGGATCACCGATTCGGCCGCGCGGACGCCCTCGCTTTCTCCCGCGGTTTCTTCGGTGCGGCCGAGGAGCGAGGGAAGCTCGGTGCGGACCCACTGAATGAGGTGGCTGAGGAAGAGAAGGAAGCGCTGCGCTTCCTGGTGCGAGAGAAACCCGAGCGTCACGACGTGGTCGGCGTCTTCCTTCTCGCGTTCCGAGGCCAAATCCCATCGACAGTGCAGTTGGAGGAGGAAGAACAGCCCTGACGGCTCGATTCCGAGTAGCTACGAATCATGGAATTCCAGAAAAAGGGACTTCTTCGCGAATGCTTCGCACAGCGAGGCGGTGAATCTGCGAGGAGCTTCGCGTCTGCCAGCACACGCTTTCGAGCGTGGGAGTGACCCAGAACCGCTTCTCTTTGAGAGATTTATCGGAGGCGGACATGTGGATGAAGACGCCATTGAGAAGGCCGAACAGCATGCGGTCTTCGTCCATGTAGCACTCGGAGCGACTTTCGATCGGCGACAGTCGCACAGCGGCTTCCGTTTCGATCGGGAAGCCGTGTCGCGAGAACAGCTCCGTCATTTTCTCCACGGTGAGCAGCTCGCCCACGGAACAACCGCGGAGATCCGACGGAATCCGCGTGTTCTCCACTTCGCTCAGCCGCGCTACCACCTGGGTTCTCCGTTTCTCCCATTCGGATTCCTCGAGGTCCTGCAAGGGCACCGCTCTCTCGAGCAAGCCTTCGATGGTGTAGAGCGCGATCCCCGCGTTCTGGGTGAAAGAGAATCGATGAGACGCCTACTTCGTCATCGGAGTGACATCGTTTGTGCAGATGAGCGACGAGATAGGGGAGCAGTTGATCGGAGGGCCTGCAGAACTGGGAGAGCACATAGAGCGCTTCGAAGGCTTTGGTTTCGGCGCGAGCATCGGTACATTCGTTGGTTTGTCGAATGAAGAAGGCGAAGATTTCGTCGGTGAGGTCGGGAAAGCGGATCAATCCCTTAATGATCGAGTTGAGCTTTTGGAGATCTGCGTTGGAGAGAAGCCCGCACACAGTAGAATTGCGCTGGCTTTTCGCATCCGGCAGCACGCCCTGGATGGTCAGAATGGAGTGTTCGAAGCCGAGAATATCCGCGAGATGCATTCGATTTACGGGGTGCAATGGATGAAGCAGTGGCTTCGCTGAGAAACAACAGAGCGGCTCCACCGATGCGTTTCGAAAGAAGGTTTTTTTGCGTTGGAAATAGACCGAAGCGTAGTCCACAAAGCGGTAATCCGCGACGTCGGGGAAGAGATAGCTCCGCTCCTGCTTGAAGGAGAGAAGCGACTGCAGAGAGTGCAGAGAATGCATCGATTCCGATGTTTTCTCGGCCTCTTTGGAGTCGGAAGATTCGATCGAGTTGAAGAATTTCATCGATTTGCGTGGAGGAAGCAGTTCCTTTGTGGTATTTGTGGTATGTAGTTTATTTAATTCGTTTGATTGATTTATTTTTACTGATTCGATTCGTTCATTTGGTTCATTTGGAACTTTAGGGGGCTTCAAGTCCTTCAAATCGGGCGTTTCCCGAGTCTCAAGCGGTTTCTTATCTCCCCGTTTCTCCAGTTTCTCCAATGCTTTCTCCACCTCATCCATCGGCTCCGGTTTCTCCAATTTCTCCGGTTTCCCTGCTTGTTTCGGCGTCCATACGCGCTCTAACGGCAATGCTGGCTCCGAAAACCGCGAACTCTGCGAGGAGTCGGATAACCGCGGTAACGGCATATGAATGGGGGATAGCGGGCGTTTTCCGTGCCGCGGAGAATTCAACCGGCGAATGGGCGACCCGACTTCGATGCGTTTGGGCCCCGCAATGCGCGGATTGATCTGCTGCAGCTCCGCCCAGACGTCGGTAAGAATGAAAAGCGGGCGATTGTGCCGGCTGCTGGCTAGAAGTGAATTCCCGCGGGAGTGGAAACAGTAGGTGACGGGGATGCTGTGAAGGCCTGGGGATGAGAGAGAGAGAAAGAGAGGTACGGAGGGGGATGTAGGAGAGAACGTTCTTGATGGAGATGTGCTGGGAAGAGAGAACGGACTCGAGCGGAGATCGCTTGGAGGATCGAGAGCGCGAATGAGAGCGACGAGAGCCTTCGACGGAGAAGCGGAAGGCTTCGTAGTACCACTATGGTGGAGGGAGAGGAGGAGAGGGAACGGCGTATTGGGAGATGAGCTTGGGGTCATTCATGGAGTTGAGATATTGGTAGATGAATTGGAGGATTCGATGCTGCAGCTCGCTGACTATGGAGGATTAGAGAGAGAAAGAGTGGGGAAATACGATTGTCGTTCATGATGTTCACCTCGTCATTCGTATCCACAGAAAGAGAGGAACGAAGCGCGGTAGAACTAGCAATTAAGATTCATTTTGAACGAGAAATACAAGGGGGACATATTGGAACAAATAGTGGGAGATAGTTTCCGGATACTCCGTTGAATGGAAGAATAGTCGTGACTGAATTTGTAGTCTGCGGGAGTTGGAGAAGAATGATCACATCGCGTAGAGAGTACCGACTTCCATTTAGGAACATACTCTGTTGAAGGCAATATCGGCTGAATATAGTCATAGGGGACATAGCCTTTGCTTCCATCCAATGACTGAGCAAAGACCCAACCCTTATAAACATTAGTACGTACGATCACGAGCTGGTCAGTATCCAGATCCATTTCACAATCCTGTATACGACGAAACACAGAGCGCGCCTTCCCAAAGTACTGTCAAGGTAAACAACGGAACAAAAAACAAGGATATATAAAAAATAAAGCTATTTTCTCCACATAAATCGCAAACATTCAAATATTGAATACGAACGGAAGAAAGGTCCGGTACATTCACATTCCACGTTGCTTCCTTGGTATTTGGATTTGTATAAAAGTAGTGTGCAAAATCAGGATATGCACACTGAAACCAACTGATAGATAGAGACATATTTGAATTTATAAAAAAAGATCAGCGAGGTTTCAAATATGAAAAAATAATAGAAAGTATATGAACTGTTTAGTTAAATGGTTGATCACTTTTTTCTGCAACGGAACAATGGGAGTTCAAGTCCGTTAGGAGGTTTTTTTCTTTTTCAAATTGTACCCGATTTTTGCAATTCAACTATTCGAAATTGGGGTTTTAACCCGTAATGAAAAGTGAGATAGAGTGATGGTAGTCGATTGGAGTCAACAGTTATGTTGTACCTTCTCAGCCGTTTGGCTAAGATCAAGTGTAGTATCTGTTCTTTTCAGTGTGAAAACTGAAAATGTACCCACTGGGTACATCTTTTTCACCTGTATTTTTCGACTGGGCAGGCAGTAAACCTAGTTTACTAGGTTGTGCCAGCGCGAGTGTCCTTTGCATTGCACTACCGCGAAGTGATGCTCACCGCCCTTCATTTAATTGAATAAGTATTTTGATTTTGAATGAATGATTTTGAATATATTAAATTGAGGTTTTGACAACTTTACTATATATTCACAGGAAATCGATTTTGGAAAGGGTTTTTGGTTCAGACTTTGCCGTTACGGATGTTTAACACATTGCTTGATTGACAATACACATAGATACGAGGAACCGCACAAATAATCGAATTTCTATCACTATCAAATTCCATGTTTCGTTATCTTCCTTTCCTTCAATGAAACAATTCAGATCTATTCTTTTCAACATAATGAAACATTCTGATGCCAGCAATTTAGTATAATCCTGATATCCTAAACCCATAACGAAGAATTGAATAGAGTGCTAGTAGCCGATTGGAGTCAACAGTTATGTTGTACCTTCTCAGCCGTTTGGCTAAGATCAAGTGTAGTATCTGTTCTTTTCAGTGTGAAAACTGAAAATGTACCCACTGGGTACATCTTTTTCACCTGTATTTTTCGACTGGGCAGGCAGTAAACCTAGTTTACTAGGTTGTGCCAGCGCGAGTGTCCTTTGCATTGCACTACCGTGAAGTGATGCTCACCGCCCTTCATTTAATTGAATTAGTATTATGTCTTTGAACGATTATTTTGGTATATATTAAAATGAGGTTTTGACAACTTTGCTATAAATAATAATAGTAAGTATACTTATCGTCAGCTGACTTTCGAATATGCCTATTTTTCGGACTTTTTTTGTCACCCTAATCATCCTTTGCAAAATGCATTGAATTTGATTTTAGTCATATCATTAAGATGAGAAAGTAAAATAAAATACTATGCACAACTGATACAATTGATAGGAGTTTCAATCCTTATTCTAAAAATTGTGTTTTTTAGATTTTAAGGATCACGAAACACTCAAAAATGATTTGGTGTATTCTTTTTTGCTTTTATATTTCCCTTTCCTTTTCAATTCAGAGAAGTATTGAATGCTCTGCCGAGCCTCAAAAGAAGTAGGATCATTCCAAGCGTGTCACATAGCTATCCTTTCTGCAACCCAGATTTGGACATTGACACTCGTGTAGATGACTTCGTTTCTCGACTTACTCTCGATGAATGTGCCTCTCTCCTTAACAGCGAATCTCCTGCGATCGAACATCTGGGCGTACGGTACGCTTTTGATTCCAAGTTGACCACAGTCCCTATGACTGGAGAAGCAATTGCCTTCATGGTTGGGGATGGTGGGGTCGTACTACGGACTGGAGAGATTTGCGCTGGCAGAATTTCCCCATGCCGGTAGGCTTGGGAGCGACTTTCAACCCTCGTCTGGTAAATCCGTTTTTGCGTGGTAATTTTAAAGATTAAAAAGGTCGCAGATGTCACTGCAAAGGAGGGTCGTGCACTTCACAACATGATCCTCGAGTTCTATAATGGAACGACTCCAGAAGCTGGCGGTTTGAACTGTTTCAGTCCCAATATTAATCTTATTCGCGATCCTCGGTATTTACGAGAATCCATTTTAATCTACTAGGTGGGGTCGGAACATGGAGGTGTTCTCTGAGGATCCGTATCTAACAACGATTCTTGGTGGTGTTTACACCTTCAGTCTCCAAGTCGCTTTCCATGCTTGATTAAACCTCAGCAAAAAGTCGACGGCTACTACATGCTCGCAGCGTCTCCTAAGCACTTCGCCGTTCACTCCGGACCCGACAGCTCGCGCCTCTCCTTCGTCGCGAACGCGACGGAGTTTTATTTTGCTTGTTTTTTTACACAGACACGATCTTTACGAATTCTTCCTTCCCCAATTCGAAACACAAACACGATGCTTAAACGCACTTGAAATCATGCCAGCTTATTCGTTTTTCTTTTTCACCGCGGTTATCTAGAGGTCTTCGATCGAAAGAGTCGCCCAAAGGCGAACCCGACGTCGCAAACCACTTTTTACTACAAACTTTGCTTCGAGATCGCTGGAATCGATCCGATATCCACGTGATGGCCGATAATACCGCGGTTTTATTCGTATTAATAGCAGAGAGAATCGATTCCAGTCGTACACCGAGATGAAATACGCGCGATCCCCCGCGGAAGCTGCAGAACTGGCGATAAACGCGGGAACAGATATGGATTTGAACCAGGGAGACAATGTAATGGACGTTTACACGGCCCAGAACGTTCGCGAGGGCAAAGTCGCCGAGCAAACCGTGCGAGATGCTGTGCGTAGAGCGTAGGAACCGCGGGAATTTCACAAACAGAACACGTCTGCGAATGCTGGTCGGCGATTTCGATTCGCCGGAGCGCGTTTCGATGCAGAAAATGGGTCGTGAATGGATCAATACCCCCGAATTCAAAGCGATCAATTTGCAGAGCGCACACGAAGCCATCGTTTTACTGCGAAATTCCCGCGGGTTGCTGCCGTTGCGTGGGGATTACAAGCGAATCGCGGTTATTGGCGCGAATGCAAACAGCACCGTGGTGTTCACAGGCGATTACGAGGGATTGGCAGATCACATCTACACGCTTCTCGAGGGCGTTTCATTGCGTGCACCTCGCGCGGAGGTCGTGTTTGCTCCGGGTTGCCGCGATATTTTCTGCAATAGCACGGAGCTCTTCGATGACGCACTTTCCCTCGCGAAAACCGCGGATCTGGTCATTCTGGGATTCGGTACGGACAAAAACGCGGCCTGTGAGCGCGACGATTTGATGGAAACCACGTGCGAGGGCGTTTCGATCGGCGCGACGCAGCTCCCTGGCTGTCAAGGCCGCCTGTTCGACGCGATTTTGAGCGTCAATCCGAACGTTGTGTTGGTCGGAATGAGCGGACAGCAGCTGAACAACCCGAAGAACGCGGAGACCGTTCTGTTCGCGCCGTTTTTGGGCAACTTCGGGGGCCTGGCGATCGCGGATGTGCTGTTTGGGCGTTTCAATGTGGGCGGTCGGCTTCCGTTTACGTTGTATAAAGAAACGGAGAAGCTGCCTGCGATTGGGAGCTACGATATGACGAGTTATCCGGGAAGAACGTATCGATATCATCGATTGGAGCCCGAATTCCCGTTTGGATTCGGCTTGTCGTATTCGAAGTTCGAGTATAGTGATCTTCGCGTGTCGACCAATCAAATGAAGGCGTGCGAATCGGTCAAAGTGGAAGTGGAGGTGAAGAATTTGGGTCCTTGTAGAGCGGTGAAGGATTGGAAGTGAAGGATAGATGATGGAAATGAAGTCGTGCAGTTGTATGTGTCGTTTTTGAATGTGGGAGCGGAGCTTCCGATCGCGCTGACGCCAATTCGAACGCTGCAAGGAGTCGAGAGAGTGGAGATTCGCAATGGAGAGACGAAGACGGTGCGATTTGAACTGGAGCCGATCAATTTCTCGCTAATTGATGAGAATGGAGCGCGAAGAATCTTTGAGGGCGCGTATGAAATCCAGGTGGGAGGCGGACAGAAGGGATATGCGGAGGTGCTGACGCAGAAGGTGGAGATCCGCGGACCGAGCGTAGATATGGAAAAATGCTCGAAGATCACCTATTATTGCCCGGATTTCTCGAAGTATTGAGCGTGGTAACAATGAGAAGAAAGAATTATTTGGAAATGTTTGTTTGAAACAACGAGTGAGTGAGTGAAAGATTGATGATAAGAATGTGATATTTAAATAAGGCTGGAAAGAATAATGAGATGAGAACGGCCATATCTGATGGAAAGCGCCCTAACCCGTCCGATCTAGGAAGCTAAGTCATCACGAGTCGAGTTAGTACTAGTGTGGGTGACTCGCTGAGAAGTCTCGATGCTGTTCTTTTACTCCATTATTCCATTCTATTTTTCTCAACTCAACTCAACTCAACTCAACTCCAGGAGGGCTTCCTGCGATCTCTTCTGCGAATGGAATAGCATGAACTACCCTGCTTCTGTCCCGCGGATGCTTATTCCCATCACGCCCCATTTGGACATCTCCATTTCCACCTGCAGCAAGGGACACGTGATCGAGCGTGCCTGCACGGCGGGTGTGGGGTCGGCTATGGATTGGTCGGGTCGGTTTACGGCTTGGGCTTGGGCTTGGGCTTGGGCATGGGGTACGTGACGGACGTGGTGTTCCCCGCGGTTTTGTATGCGGTGTGTGTGGAATCAGGCGGAGGGCATTGAGTGGGACTGTGCGATGGCGATTACCGGATCCTTCCATGATCTCTGCACCGCCACGTGCGAGCTTCGCGCTCCCGCCACTTCCTCCTTCCTCCTTCCTCCTTCCGCCGAACCGTCTGGTTCCCCGCGGGACGCGATGTGTGGGACGTGTTGGAGGGTGGGATCCCCGCGACTTCCTACACGCTGGAGTGCGTCCCGAGCGAAGTGGGCAGTGCCGAGTGGATGGGCAGGCAATTCGGAGTGTCCACGATGGCCACGTCGGAATTCGTTGGGTGTTGGTGGTGGACGGCGAGCCAACCTCCTCGCTCACCGGTTCGCTCTGGGTGTGGGTGTGGGTGTGGGTGTGGGTGTGAGTGAGCAGGAATCTGGTGGGCGATGGGGTGGGGTCCGTGGCTCCCTACGAAGGTGTGCAGAGTCGACCGGGCTCTCTGGATCTCTTCCTTCCAACTGGGCGCAGAACGCCACCGTGGTCTCCGTCACCCAGCCCCTCCGCCTCCGCTTCCTCTTCGCCTACGACGTGACCGGCGCGTTCATCCGCGCCCACCTCGTCGATCACGCCTGGTGCGCCGTGGGTCGCGATGTTTCCACGTTTCCACGATCCAGACCGATTTGGTAGTTGCTGAGAGAAAGAGAGAGAGAAATGGTTGCGGTGTTTGGTTTGGAAGATGGATGGATGGATGGATGGATGGAATTGTAGAGATGTGGAATGGTTGAAGCGTTGTAGGATTTGAATGAGAATCGAAAATGTGTTTAGGAAGGAAAGAAGGAAAATGTAGATTTAGAGTGTGTAGGGTGTTGGAATGATTTAGAAACATGAACAGAATAATCCAGAACGAGGAACCAAACGACTCTAGTTGATAATAATAATAATAATAATAGAGTGCTGTGAGTTGATGGTTGATTTGCTAGCATTGTGCTAATGATTCTACTGCATCTACCGAGAACATATTGTCTTAGAACACAGCAGCAATACACATAATTGTAATATCTCAATGACTTTCTACTATTACCACTCATTACATAAGCGAAATAATGGATTAAAAAGAGGATTGGAATTCCATCGTATTTGAATGACATGTTCGAGTGTGGTTGGGCATTGTTGGGGAGATCAAATAAAGTAGGGCTTAGCAAAACGAAAGGCTCATCTAGCCAAATCTCCACTTCCAACACTAAGATGCAACCCACACAACAGAGTAGCCAAGTGTGAAAAGTGATTTCTTGCTTTTCGATTGATTCCATACACTATCATTTCTATTCTCTAGATATCGAATGAATAGCTATCAATCAATCCAAATGAGAACAATGAATAACTAACTGATTGGGTTGTTTGTGGAAGATGATGCATATCATTATTATCAATGTGTGCATGTTACACAACGACAGACTGAGCTGTAGAATGAGTTTGCTGATAGTAGGAAGAAATGTGATTATTACTGTTTCAAAGAAAATAGGAATTCGATTATAAGCACGAATCAAACGAATTGACTCTGTAGAGACATAATTTAGAAGTGAAACACACTGAGGGAAAGTGAGTGACAAATTATGTCAAATCTGTGCACAATAAATACGAATACATATAATTATAAACCATGAACATTATACGAATCAAAATATATGTAGAAATAAGACTGGAAGACAACTGGTCATAGAAACAATGAAAATAATATATATTACGTATAGAATAACCAATTCATTTGATACTAGCATGGATAGCACACATAATCTTGGTCAACACCAGAAAAAGGCTATTTTCTACAGTTCATATGAACAATTTTCTAGTCTAGAAATATAAAATGAGGGTAGATGTGGAATTTATGGAAAATACACGAAGTCCATTTGGAAACAACGAAATCTACAATTTGGACTTTTTTATTACATTATAGGCAATTCCTTCGAAGCAAATCGAAAGTGATTAACCAGTTGGATCGACAAGCCAAAGTAAAACTATTCTTGAGCCCTATTATTTCGATGGATTATATTGAGATAGCGAAATACACTACTGAAACTGTTTTCTACTGTGCTCCTTCAGAACTAGCTACAAAGCTCTGATAACACCAATAATAGTGTTGTAAGCGCAGAATAGCTTAGGAAATCTTGTTTCAAAGACACTCCATTCTCAAGTGTTCAGGAAAACAAAAACACTTCAAATAGCATTCTTCACTTCTCATATAATTGTGTAGGCTATTAAAGTGTGTGAATACCCAACCAAAAATAACAAAGATTCCCAAAATAAACAATGGAATGTATTTGTGGAATTGAAATGATTTGACATATTTCCTATCGAATGCTCCACCACTCAATTGATAATGGTTCATTTTTGAATATTCACTTTGAAAATAGCAAGATATATTTGATAGAAGAAATATGAAAAATCGAGAAGCAAATAGAACTACTTTTGTTGGAATTTGAGAAGCAGGCATTTCTAGCTCGACTTACACCGTGTATACATACTCCTAAATTTCCAATAGAAAAATAGAATTGTGTTTCGGTGATATTTAAACTGGATATTAAACTGAGTGTACTTTTGGATTTTCTCATTATTTTTTTATTTTGGTCAAATAAAATGGTAGAAGAATGTATTTTGTTATCTTCCATGCTAATGTTTAGCCCATTTGACTGAAAAACGTTTCACCGAGTATCTGCTGGACGGATACGGAACGCTCGGCCACCCTGAAACCCTGGTCAAGGGTGGAATCGAATACACTGTTCAGCGATTCCAGGGAAAGCACAAGAACGAATTTCTATTGCGCTCAGAAACTGGTAATGTGTATCTGTTTGAAAATAACGTACTGAAACAAGAATGGAAGGAGGACAAGAATGGGGAGAAATCGGAGGAGTTTATTCGATACAAGAATGGTCGAGCTGATTTCAGTCAGCGATTCGAGTATATTTTGGAACAAATGAACAACAAACGTTTTGTTTACCACAAGAAAGGGCTTCGAATGGAAATCTGGTCAGTCCAAACGGGACATTTGCTGTTTCACGGAGAGTACAACGAAAGACAAATGAAAGAAGGCTGGGGCATCGAATACGATGAAGAAAGAGGAAATGTGGCTGTGGAAGGGATGTGGAGCAAAGGAGTATTGAAAGAAGTGATTCGATGTTTCAATGGAGATACGATGACCGAATTAAAGCGAAACGGAGCAGATAGTTTGGATCCAACGAAACGAATTCCGATCTATGTAGGTGGATTTCGCTATGATGAAAACAATGAACGATTTATTCGTGAAGGAAAAGGATGTCTGATTGATGAAAAGACTGGAATCGCAACTCGAGAATGTGAATGGAAAGATGGAAAGGAAGTGAGTGGAGTGAAACTGACTGATGGATGGTACGATCCAAAATTGAGGTATGGTTTATCAACAGCCATGATTCCTAGACCTGATTCTGTTCCTGCTCCTGCTCTTGCTCTTGCTCTTGCTCTTGCTCCAAAACGCGAAGAACCTGCTCCTCTTCGATTCAGCGTCACTGGATCTACAAAATGGACCGATGTGAGTTTGCAAGTGACCGATTTAAAGATTTCATGGAATTGCTGTAACGATTTGAATGCATTGGATCTGAATCGATTCGAGTCGCTACGATCTATCGAAATTGGGGATGAATGTTTTGAATCAGTGCAAATATTCCAAATCGATGGATTGAATCGATTGAAAACGATCAAAATCGGAAGCAGTTCATTTACTCAGGTGAAACAAGAGTGGTTTTACCAACCCCATACCAATGAAGAATGGGATTCAAAGGTCAACAACCAATCGAAGTCATTCCACATACTGAATTGTGAATCATTGGAATCGATTCAAATTGGTCAATACAGTTTTAGTGATTTTGCTGGCGACTTTGAATTGAAGAATCTACCACAATTACAATCCATTCAAATTGGTACATTTGGAAGTAGGTCATGCAATTTCTGTTATAGTTCATTTGTGATTCGAGGTATTGATATGATATTAAATATATATAATGATTAGATCTTCCAAATCTACAGTCTATTACATTAGGCTATGCTGCATTCAATGTTCCCTTATCGACTATAATTGAAAGTATTGAATGAATTCGAATGAAATGATTGATGTAGATCTTCCATCATTACAATCCATTCAACTCGGTAATCAAACACTTGGTGGAAGACTATATAATGGCACAACTACATTGACAATGCGAAGTAATAATGAATTGATTGGTTATGATTTGTTTTGTAGATCTTCCAAATCTAACATCAATATCTTCTGAAGGATATAGTTTCCTTTGTATTACTGTAGTGACATTGGCAAGTATTTCTGAATATTGAATATTGATAGTATTTAGATATTCCAAATCTTCAAAATGTCAAGCTACCTTATACATTCCAGAGAGTTCGATCGAAATCAATTTCGAGTATAGTTTGATTGATTTGATTTGATTCATAGATGTTTCTTCCATTCTCGCTGATCTTGTCAAAATCAGGTATTAAATCTATGATTTTGATTTGATTTGATTTGTTCAGTGATTCGTCATTGTTTAGGAACATTTCCATTGATTATTTGTTTGAAGCCGATTCTTGATCACAATTCATGATTCTATAATTATCAAAATATCAATCCTGCCTGATTATTATGATGTTCTTCTTTACCATTTTAACAATGATACTGAATTTTGATTGATGTGTCAATCAAACCATTATTATGATAACTCGTTCCATAGCCAAATCGTTTCCAATTGATCATTATGCCCTTGTACACCAATATTCCATCATCATCATACATTTCACCATATCCAAATGGAATTCCTATTTTACCTTCGTTTTCTTTTTCCTTTTCTGTCAATATCAAGCCTTCAAATCGATTTCCATGATCCAAATCCACTATTCCTTCTTCTACTACTACAATGGATTGTTCTTCATTATAGGAAATAGCACCAATTTGATGATTTCCAATCACTTTCAACACTTTCTGCCCATTGAGTACAAATCCTTGATTCATAAATACTCCATTATTGAATTGCAATACTACACATTCTCTATTACTCAAAATGAGTGAAATCCAGCCATTTGGTTTCATTTGTTTACCCAAGCATCCTTGCACATTTTGAATAATGGAACTATCAATATGATAGTTACTAATAACAGAATTGACAAAATCAGCAATGTTTTGCATGGAAATGAAAAGAAATATGAGAAAAAAGGTTAATTTGGAAACAAGTTTTGCCTCGTTATTTCTCGATAGAACACACGTCATATCATACTTTGTATGGTTATGATATGCTGGTGTGTTACAAACTAAAATACATATAATAAAATCTCATATTCTCCACCCATTTCTATTTTTCTTGCATCGGTGCATTTCCATTTGTTCATTTTTTGGCATTATTTTTATTTTTTGTATCTTCGATTGTAAACTATTACTCATTTTGATCACCTTTACTCTCTCATGTCAGAATGGCTGTTCTATTAAGTCTATAATGGATATATGTTCTTCAAAATATGTCCATTATGTGGTAGTTAATCTTGTTTTGCATCAATCGAACTCACAATAGTGAATACTGTTGGAATGGTTTGATTCGTAATAGAGAGTATGGCAGTAGTATGTAGAATGCAAAATCCATCATTTCTATTTGACAAGTGGTTTATTGTATTGATTCTCTGTTGATACTTCGATTCTCTTCTGTCACAATGATCATCCATATTGAGTACAAAGAATGATATTTCAGAAAAATATAATGAAACCACTAATATAAATCACTCAATTTCTAAAACAAACATACTAAAAACTAGATAGTATACTTAAAATATTCCTTGCGACAAGCTTATCTATTTATTATCTATCCATTGCTTTCACTCACTGGAATCTTCGAACGTTTCTGAATGACAATATTGACATAACAAACGACCACTGGCAGCTACTTCGCCTTGCCAGATCGCATTTTTCAATCCTAAATTTCGTTGCAAAGTATCGCAAATCAGATGCGCAAAGGCCAGTCGATTGCTAACGTTTTGAATCTGCATCACAGAATGCAAGAAGTTATTCTTCTTCAGTAGGCAAGAGAAAAAGGGAATCAAATCATCGTCCTGCGCAAGAATCAGAATCTTCATGAAGCTTTCCACGTGATGTATCATCAAATAATCAGGGGAGTTAAACATAATGCGAAGCACACTTACCAAGTGTTCTATCAAACTATGCGTTAATAAAATCCAAATCCCCCACTCCGTATTGTTTAAATAGTATGAAAACACGAAACAACTGTTATTCTCTTGAGTCAATTCGAAAAAACGGCTGATGGTGTTCATTTCGATCAGCCATGATTGCTCGTCTTTCGTTATCAAATAATAAAAGCTGCATTTCAAGATCTTGTTCACAATCTCCATATCGATTTCGTTCGATGGATCGCTCACTACGTTCTGCACAACCTTGTAGAAAACAGACACTTCATCAAATGAAACCACCGATTCGTTTTGAATCGATGCGACATTTTCTTGAAGAGCTTCAGGATCCGACATTAGAACCAGAATAGGCCCGCTATTTTCGTTCAAAACGAATTCTAAATCAGTCGTTAAGATACTCATTACATAATAATTATTCACAATCGACATGAGCGAGTCTACGCATGATTCAAATGGTTTTGAATTACTGTTTGGTTTCATTTCGGGACACGAAGCCAAAAGCTTTTCATTATAAATAGGAGCATATTGCACCCAGAATTGAATCAGGGAGTGGATCTGTGAAACGAAAGGAGAGAGAAATACGAATCGCTTTAATCTATTCGTCGTGATAAAACGCTGGAAAATGCGAAGCAGAAGAATCGAAATGCGCTCTCTCGCGTCGCAAAGCGATTTGCAAAGCTGGAAAACCGTCGAAAAGAATTTCAAAACAATCACAAAACATTCTTTTCGATCGCCAAGACGATCCTCACCTACATTTCAATTGCTTTGTTAGTGGATTCTTACAGAATGAAAGCGCTTTATCGACGAGCTGATAATAATACCATTGGATTTGGAGTGAATAGTGCTTATGAACAATGTCCTGTACTCACAAATAGCAATTCGACCCTACTTCAAGCTGCGAAATCATTTGCTGCAAGAACGAATAGCCCCAAATCCAACAATCGGACGGAGGATTCAAGAGTTTTTGAAGAATCGTCAAGAAGTAAGAAGAATCTAATGATTTGGAGGATCGGGAAGTTTCGTTGATATAAAGCCCACAATTGAATGATTGTTGAACGAGGAGTGGAAGGATTCGAATCGTGGAAGAAGTAACTGAACGGTAAAGGAGAAAGTCAGAAAAAGTCTACGGAACGAAACAATGCTCGTGCTTTCCAAGAGTTTCTCGCTGAGAATTCGGTTTTGAGAGGCGTTTTGGAGCGAAAGGACGATCACTTCGAAGAACAAATCCCAGAACCCTTCCGTAATAAACAACAATGGAATCGATTCGGTTTTTCTCTCCGATATCGATTCAATCGCATCCTTCTCATATAGCAGCAGATATGCACATTTCATCTATCATTCAATTCACATTTCAAAAACACACAAATTCTGCACCATAACACGAGAGAAACATCGCTTGCGGATCATCACAAACGGTCACTTCCTGATCATTAAACTCCATCCACTTCCCGTTATCTTGAATATAACTCATGTAATGTCCTCCATTCGCATCACCAGCATGCGTTATTATTCCTTTTAAATGATACGTTGAGTGGTTTGCATTGTTCGCTTCTTCCAAAGTTAAGGTTTCCCCGAAGGTAAACAAATCGCCAATCTTTTCACGCTGCATTCGCAGCTGATCGAATTCGAATCGTTTCAAGTGTACGAATAGATACGGTGCACAACGACTCAAATTCGACAGTTTTTGAAGAGTCACTTGCTTTCCACAAGTCTCACAATGATACGATTCGATATCCTCCATATCCAGCAAATGATGAAGAGATTCTTCCAATGACTCAAATCCTTTCACATCCACACTCAAACAATTGAAAACTTCTGATGACGTTCCGACCAATCCACAATTGGGACACTGTAATCGAATCTGCATCACACTATCGAAGAGATCGTGAACCACGTTGGGCTGACCGCTCGCCTTGCAGATTGATTCGATTTTTTCCAGGAAAAGGTTGAGATATTCGTGAGCGTCTTCCTGCTTGTGCACGTCGATTATTTCGCCGTTCGGAGCTTGCTGGCATTGAATCCAACGCCTTGCAGACACGAAGGAACCGTAGATTTGCGATAAGTCGTGGAAAACGTCCTGCAAGGCAGCGAGCGAATTGAGATCGGCGGATTTCGAATTGGGAGCGATTCGAATCGAATTGATGAAGATTCGGAACGGATTGATGTGGTAAAAGATTTGCAGGAGCGAGTTTAAATAGCACGTGCATCCCTCGTTGACGAGACCGTGCGCAACGGAAATATCGAGTTGGGGTAGCTGCATTGAACTCATCTACAGTCAAACAAAAAGAACAAACAAAACCAATGATTGGTTGTCAAAACTCCATTCAAATAAAGGTTTCAATTCATGAAGAAGCATCGGGCTGCTTTGAATCCACTGCTTCAACTGCTTGCAAAGACGACCGCATTGAATGACCTGCAATGTCGTCAACTTGCTGATATAGAAATGAATCAGGTCGATGATGAGTCGTGTTTCCCGCCCTTTGAGAGGAGATGAAAAGGTTAGATAATCGAGCTCTTTCAGTTTGAAGAAGAATTCGAAATAGGCTTCACGATCGTCTTCCGAAATCGAAGGATAGTTCGCAGCGAAGATCCGGAAAAGAAGCAGAGAGTGTTCATTTTCTTCATTGACCCATTCTTCCAAGCTGAAAATCAGCGAAACAATGAACGATTTTTGGTTTTTCCAGTTGTAATTCATGAGAGCGACTTCGAATACGCTTTCCAAGCAGGCTTCATAACACATATAAGAAGGGTCCGAAACGTGAATGCGAAGGAACTGAATCGAATAGTTGAACCAGGTCTGGAGATCGTCAGTTACTTTGGAACCAAGACTATCACAATTCTGCACTGCGCTGAGCATTTGCGTTAACGCCTCCTTAATTTCCGTCTACGTTTTAGAAGCAATCAATCAAAGAAAAAACGGGTTGGGAGTGATTTTGGATAATCGTAATAAAGACAAGACGAAGGGAATAGTACAGCAAATAGTAAATCACCTGCTCTTCGTTTGGAGAACGGAAATTCGTACAAGCGCACATACTATGAATGAAAAAAAAGGCAAACACAAACAAGGAGAGAAACCAGAAATGCAGATTGCTTTGATTCAATTCTGGGAGATTCCACATCCAGATCAATCCATCTTTGTTGTCGAAAAGTCGCTCACGAAAGATCGACGCTGCCGACTTGTAAACAGACATCACGTTGACTTCTTCCTTCAATGCAAGATCAAATCGAATCGGAATCGAATTCGAAACAACGCAAAACTTCTATGGAATGAGAGGAATTCGATTGGAGAATGAACATTGTAATGCGAAAAATCGTGATGTGAGTGGTATGATAAATACATTAACAGAGTGGGATAATACGATGTAAACAAAATAATCGGACGAAATGTTTCAAAGAGAAATTGAATCACTGCTTCCCATAAAACGAACTCCCGGGGAAAATGCTGCAATGTCGTTAAGAATAAGAGTGGAATATGCTGCGCCTACAACTCACAAATTCTTTCGTTTCTCTTACGCACAGCGCCGAAATCGCATATCGAATAAACGAGGGATCGAACTGAATCTTCCTGTCGATCTCCGATTTCAGATGATAGAAAAGATAAATAAAACTGTCGAGCGATGTGAGAACATTCGATCCGAAATAGCACGGCCCTGTATTTCTACGCATCACTTCGTTATCATCATAACGAACTCGATAATTAGCTGAACGAGTTGATCCAATTCCAAAACGGGAGGCAGAATCGCAAACAATTTCTCTGCGAAATCGCGATCTTCCTGCTTCGATAACACGCTCAGCGGATAGAAGAACTTCACGATTGAGAGCGTAATGCCAACTAAATTCTCCCTCACATCCGCGCTGTTATCGATCGGAAATGACACTCCCTGCGTGTTGCTGTTGTTTCGAACCTCCAGAACGCGCACAAAAACCGTGTTTCCATTGTACAAATTGCACTCATCGATCGTTTTGATGTCGATGGAGCTGATCAATCCGAGATTTCCACAGTACTGCAGGATGCAATTCTTGTTGATTTCGGATCGAATGCAGCTGCTCAGCTTGCTGATCGTTTCGTTTTTGTCGATCGAAATCGTCAGGTTTCGCGTGCAGCTCGGAGTGATCGTCACTTCGATTCGCAGATTGATTTCGTTGCCACTCGAACGCGGCTTAGAGTCCGGCATCTACGCGAAATCAGAGCGAAACGAGAAATTCAAACTTGCGAGTTTAGAGTGTTGATAAGAAAAGAGAAAAAGGTCTGCACTTGCGGAGAATACGGCGACTTCACGTACTCGATCGTACCGTTGATTAAACTGCGAGTCAAACGAGCATCGAAAAAACACTTTTGGAAAATTTGAATGCGATGAGCAATCGAAAGCGACGGCGAGGAGAACAAATTAAGCAAAAACTTTCGAACGACGGAAGCGAGCAAAGGCTTCGAGCTGGTTACCGATTTGATGAAGAACTCAGGATACATAAACTGCGTTCGGAATTTCTATCATTCACTCGGTTCCACGTTTCTACGTATCCCTGCACGGACTCAATCGCGTTTCCCAATTCAAAGAAGTGGTAAACGTCATTCACAGCCTTCCAAATGCGGAAAATCAGCATCCAGCATTTTGGATCCACCGTTTCCAATCGGTTGTCTTTCAACATACCCTCCACGATCTTCTCATACATCAAGGGAGGAGCGATCATCAGCAGCTCCTGGATTTCCTTTAAGTGGTTGAGTATAAATCGTTGGTCTGAATGATTCCACAAAACGTCCCAAAGCTCTGCGAAGAGATCCGAGTTCAGATTGAAGCCGTACGAAACGAAAAAGGTACAGACAATAAGCAGACCAGAACATTTCACGTAGTTTTTCTGCTGTAGCTCTGTAAGGAGCATCGCAAATAAACTGTCGAAAATCGGATTGAAGTCAATTTCTGATTGAAAAAGCTCCGATTTTTCCAACAAGCAAACCATTTCCAGTAATTGGCATAAAGTGACACGCGATCTGTTCACACACGCAATAATCCTTCTTATGCGATCATCATACACCGAGGCAGGCAGAGCATTGAGGCAAATCATGCATGCATTCTTCAGATTGGCGTACTGGAAATTCGGATCGTTCGGAAGCTCCAAATCGACAAAGAGATCGAGACAAGATTGAGCGATATTGGACGATAAACAATTTGAATCGTGCATTCTGTTGATCAGAAAGGCGTACATCTCGTAAGGAACAAAGAGCTTATCTCTCATTTTTACCATCAACACATCCATGAATAAAGGATACGAACTCAGAGAAAAGGAAGGCAATAAGCGATAGAGCGACATGAAAGTGACCTTGTCGCCGTTTTGGAGCTGGCACACCATCATATCGACATAGATGGCAATCATTCTACGTCTAACCAGCACTACAGAAAAGGAACTCGTTGTTTGGCTCCGGAAGACACTCAATGAGCAGAACATACGCGGCATACTCGCGAATTTCATGATTCTGGTGAGTTAATACGAAGGGAAGCAGATCTGTTTCTAAAAGCAATCCTTTCAGTTCGTTAATATCAAAGTTTGTTATCTACTGAGTGAGAAATAAAGAGAATTCAAACCACTAAAAGTTCCGAATCCTCTCTCCAACTAGAATTCAAATTGGGGTCCAGGCACAAGTGCTTTAAAAGATAAAGAGCGATGAGCAAATTGTTATCATGCGATCCTATGAGAGACCTTATTATCGTGTTAAAGAAGATGGAAGGGTTTGTAATCGTATCGTCAATTGGAACCTTCTGCATATCGTAAATGTCCGAGTACAGCTGAATGATTTTCATTACCTCCATCACATCCATCGGGATTATCTACACGTTCTCGCACACCCATGCAATCTACGTTTTGACTGAGCGTTAGATACCACAATCGCATTGGATATAAGACAATGCCCGACATTGCTTTCATCTTATCTTGCGTGTAGAGATAGCAAAAGCTCGAAAAGAGTTTCAGAATCCTGGCATAATATGCTAGACAAAGGAAAATGTCCTACACATGATCCCCCAAAAAACACAATAAAACAGGCTCAATATTCTCCATGAGCGAATGCAGAATGTTCCGAGAGGTGATGGTTTCGAGCACATCGATATAGAGAGAAGACACGCGAGCTTCGCAATCGTATCCACAACTGCATCGATCCAAAGAACGGCAGATATTCGGCCGAAAAAAGAGAAGGTTGTGCGTGTAGGTGAATCGCAAGGGTTCGAGTAACGGCGTCGCATCGTTGATCGACATAAGAAACGCACGGTTAATCACATGAGGTGAGAAATCTTTGATGGAGATGATGTCAACATTGGACTGGTCATTTTGCTGATATGAACTAGCGGACATACGCACACCCACTCGAATCACCTCCAATTTTGTGGTCTGCTCAATGCTCATGATGAGGCCTCGCTTCCAAACAGTTTTATTGTGCTCCTTCACGGCAATATCCACAATCTCGCCAACAGAGAGTGAATTGAGCCAGTAGTTGAAGTGAATACGAAAGAATGGGTATGGAATCGATAACCTCCTGTCCATGATGCCGACAGCTTTTGTTTTACCATCCTGAGAAGACTTTTCCTGGATTGATATACTTTTATGGTTCACTGAGCAGACTACATATTCCTTTTCCTTGAACATTACAGTACTTCCATTGAAAAGATAATACCGGGGAAGATCCTCTTCTTTCACACATGGAATATCACTCAAATAGGCTCTTTTGACTGGGTCAAGTAGTTTTTCTAGTTGGTTGATCCAGAACAACTCATTGTCTGGATTGTTGAGCGTGAACAGCATGATATCGCAGATTGAGCTATATACCTCCATAATTTCTCTAAAATTAACAAAAAGAACTGCAAAAACGAGAGATTTTCATCTTCTGTAGTCTTGCTTAGCAAATCATCGATAACTATGATAGAATCATCAAAAATATCAAACTTCCTTCAAGGTCTTGTAAATTGGTTTGGGTGATTTGGGAGACATCCCTATTATACTCTAGAAAGTCGTTGAGATAGACTAGTATGTTCTGATACCACGGATTCTCTAAAGTTTAGCCATACTTTTGTGGGATACTGGAACTTTTCTTCGAGAACAACAAGCGATTAATAACATCCATAGAAAAGTTACTCTCGATAAGAATATAAGTTTAGTCGTTAAAGTCTCACTATTAAAAATGTTTTGAATCAAAGCTGAAGAATCTGGTTTCTCACAATTTTGATGTGTACAAAAGTGATCACACTATTTATATCCATCCATAATTGACCAAGCCAATTGGAGGTTTTGCCGTAGGATTAAAATAAACAATATTCTATGCGAATTTTAACAGAAATCATATATAAAGAAGCATTCTACATACTATCTGTAGAGTTTCGAAATATCAGGTGGCGGTAAAGTTGTTTATTGGACCATTTCTGATAATTGCCATTTCTATTATTTTTGCTTTCTATTTGCCTGATATTTTATGATTCGGAATCGTGAATTACTGATATTGATTTCATCTTTGTGTCTTTCATTGATCGCCATTTTACTAAACCTAAAGCCAAGCAAGAATTCTGTATTTTTAAAATACACATATCACGTAGATCACGAATTCTCCAGTGGTAGTCGTTTTCCCGAAAGACAAGGTAAATCCTGAAGTTCGGAACGGAGATGTGGTCAGCATTGATGAAAATGGACATTTAAAGCAAGGAGCAGGAACGACTATATACCGCAATATCCAAGAAATAAAAAATAAGACGATGTACCATCTTCATACTGTGGCAATTGGAGAGACCATTCATGTTGCGCAATACGATAGTGAAATGCTAGTTTCTGTAGTAGACCCCCATACGGATGCTATTATTGCTACCGAGACATTTCCTCTTCCTATTATCGAAGGCTCTTCACATAATATCGATGATCTAATAGTGTTAAATGGCAATATCGTTCTTTCTCTAGGAAATAAGCATTGCGTACCTTGTCGTGTTGAATATGTGAACAATTCTATTCAAGTTGAATTCGGAAAAATCACTCAGCCGATACCCATGATGACTATTCAACCAGAAATGAGAGTATTGAACGATACATGTGCAGTCATATCGTATTATGGAGTAAACAACAGGATTACTCTTGTAGCTGGATGTCTCACTGATAATGATAATGGCATGGAAATGAGATGGGGTGAAATACACGAGTATTCTGATGATTACATTTTCCATGATATCATTGGGTTTTCTGGAACGAAATTCATGGTAGTTCATGCTCGCGTTCCTTGGTGGTCCGCTTCTTCGCAAATGGGAAAGAGCACCCTATTGAATAATGCTGAAAGGCAGATGGAAGCAATGGATAAAAATAGCAAGAAAACAGATTCTCGAATTCACTATGGACTAGGAACATTACATGCTAATTTGAGTGTTTCTGTTGGAGAGATCTATACAATTGATCAGAACAGCTTTGGTTTTATGGATATGGCACAGTAGACGTCTTTTTGTACTGTATAAAGTGTAGTTTGGACGAGCAGACCGTTGTTCTGACATTCATTAACGAAGGCTTAATGAACGCAATGGAATCGATTTTGTTCAAGTACAGTGAGAAAACCGACAAACTTACTGTCGCCAGTTCCATCTATCACCAGAATAGTGGGGCTCAGTCAACAACGGGAGGTTTATACTCGTTTATCAAGTGCAGAGCCTTCTCCCCCACTCGATTTGGTGTAGGATTTTGTGAATCATTTTATAATAATTAGGTTTATTATGCTGATGTTGCTGCCATGACTTCTCCTGTACTCTCCATTGTAGATGTGACTCCTGCTGGAGATCTCATTCCTTTTGGTCCTGAATTCCAAATTTCACCAGCAGCACGCGATGTTGACCGATCATATTATTGGACAAATCTTGCGCCAACCACAGCACACCGCTTTTTTGTGATGGAATCACTTACGACAAATGGAGGAGCTGTATTGGTAGATAATGTGATAATAATTCTTTAGGACTGGGCCCATGGAGAGATCCATGTGGGAGAGATTTACGCTTCTCCTTTAGGAGTCGTCTCTTCACTTACTTCAACGACTGCAACTGTAGTCACTAGTGGAGTTGTGAAAACAACGATTCCTTTAGTACAAGGAAAAGAGTATTCTGGCAACTCCAATGGAGAATTAATCGAGGGACATTACGCAGGACAGATTAACGCAGAGTCGTATCCACTCTATGTCCAAAAAGGCGATATTGACCAAATTCTAACCACAGAGAATTTTGTTGGGATAGCAATATCCGAAGATCAGTTGCTTGTGGGAGTAACAGATAAGATATCTTTATATCGTTTTTGTTTCACAAAGTAGTAATTTCGTTGGGATATGTATATTTTCAATCAAGAATAGAAAGTGTAACAAACATGATACAACAATTACCAAAACTAGTCGATCGTCATTCAGTATTCTAAGCATTTAATAGAATAGTAGACATATGTAATCAATAAATATATAGAAGCTTTGGTAACTATTAATTTCCATTTTACCAGTATAACAGAATGCAGTAGGTAAATCAACTCACTCGATATTGGGGTTATTTAAGCCATATCATTAATCATTTTTGTCTACTATCCAGAACAATGATATTGAATCCGTAAAATGAATCTCCTCTTTTATTATCATTTATTTTCAAACCTGGAAGATCTAAAATAGAAAAACCTTTGACTATCTACTCCTCAGAATTATAGAATTCGTGGAATCATATGATCCATATAGTGCCGAGCAACTTAGTTCAATATGACGTAAATAAGGAAGATCTACACATTTTATAAACTATTATGTGTTTCATACTTTCAAACACAATCAACTTGGCGCGAGAAAATGCATTACTGCCCAGAAGAATAGTTCTAACATTAGGCAAATCTACAGCACACAGTTGTTATTAGTTTAATACCTCGAATTACAAACGAACTATAATAGAAATTGTATGAATCACTTTCAATTGTACCAATATGAATGGATTGTAATTGTGTACAATTCTTCAATTCAAAGTCGCCTCCAAAATCACTGAAACTGCATCGACCAATTTGAATGGATTCCAATGATTCACAATTCAATATGTGGAATGATTTCGATTCATCATTTCCATATTGATTCCTTTTCTGAGTAAATGAGTTCTTGCCAATTTTGATAGTTTTCAATCGATTCAATCCATCGATTTTGAATGTTTTCACTGATCCAAAACAATCATTGCCAATTTCGATTGATTCTAAATTATACAACAATGAAACATCCCAATCAACCAATACACAATTGTCACTCAGTTTCAAATGTTTGATTCCGATATTCATTGGTTTGCTTCCATCTCCTTCATATTCTTCAATATCACTTTCAATTCCATTATACCATTCACATTCATTCACTAATTTACCATATCGATCATACACTTTTCCAATTCCAAATCGATTATCATCACACCAATATCCTTCATATTCAATACATCCATTATTATGATAACTCGTTCCATATCCAAATCGTTTCCAATTGATCATTATGCCCTTGTACACCAATATTCCATCATCATCATACATTTCACCATATCCAAATGGAATTCCAAACTTGTTTTCTGTCAATACCAAGCCTTCAAATCGACTTCCATGATCCAAATCCACGATTCCTTCTTCTACTACTACAATGGATTGTTGTTCATTATATGAAATAGCACCAATTTGATGATTTCCAATCACTTTCAACACTTTCTGCTCATTGAATACAAATCCTTGATTCATGAATACTCCATTATTGAATTGCAATACTACACATTGTCTATTAATCAAAATGAGTGAAATCCAGCCATTTAGTTTCATTTGTTTACCCAAGCATCCTTGCACATTTTGAATAATGGAACTATCAATATGATAGTTACTAATAACAGAATTGACAAAATCAGCAAACTTTTGCATGGAACTAAAAAGAAATATGAGAAAAACCTAAAAACACAAAAAGAGATCTTGTTTAAATAGAAAAAGAATATTCTTCTCATATACCAAAAATACTGCACTATTAGTATAATTCTTGTAAATTATAATAGAATAAACATAGTTCATATTATTACGTTTGTTCATACAGCGTTTTCCGCTCAAGTGTTTTTAGCATAGAATCTTTTGTGTATACAGAGTATAAAACACATATTAACAAGTACTATTACTTACCACCTATCATTACTCAAACTTACTGCTATTTTTCCAATATACACTTAGTCTAATATTATATATATATGGAAATAGTCAATGGATCATCAAATATACAAGAAATTAAAGAAACAACATGTGATAAGGAATAATTGCACAAAGCATTTAATGTCATTTTTTAAATATATATATATATGAAAGTTACCATAAAGAAACAATATGAATTGCTCTATATCTGAAATTTCGTAGAAGAGTATCGAAACTTGCGATTTTCTTTTTTCAATAATAATGCTTTGTCAAAGGGTTTAATTGATCATATGTCAACTAAACAAAAGGAAATACTACACACAAATTCTTCTGTTGATCATGTCTTCTTTTTCCCAAATTCATAACTATTACAATTAGGGTTATTATATGCCGGATAAGGTTCAAGATATTATTGTTTCTAATTACTTACTTCCCAATTCCAATTTGAGGGCATTAAACAGCATCCTTTGCATAGCTCGTATCATAATTATAAGTTCAAGTCATGATCTGATCCTAGAAATCATTATCATTTACACAGAATACAGGATATTTCACCAAATGTTTACCAACCTTTATATTCACACTAGTAGAAGCAAAACAAACATTCTTGATTATCTGAGAGAACATGCTTGTTCCTTGAACCTTGTACCCATTCGTGTTAAGATCAATCAATATTGAATAATGTAATCGTGTTTTTCTCAGCGCAGATTGTATTCAAACAACGTGTGTTTACTTGATAATAAAGTCCAATAACATAACCAAGAGTTAGTACTTTTTGCTCACAATCATAAAAAGCAATATAATTCTTAATTACATAAAACTCCTTAAAATAACTGAACCATCTCCAATTCTTGTTTTTGATTACACTATTCTCCTATACCTTAACCTCTATCCTTCACGATACAAAATTCCATCAAATATGTACAACGAATCGCCAAATGCATTCGAGTTATGTTAGTTGCAAAAATAACCGCCTACTGAAAATAGTGCTCTTCATTTCTTTCAAACTCTAGATATAGAGTACTACTTAAAAATTAACCAAAAAAGAAAAGTATGGCAAGGAATACTGCCTCGCAATGACCCCAATGCTTGTTTATATCGTATTCATTCCTGTGAAATAAATTATTCACATGAAACTATCGCCAAGTGATGGTAATTAAACAGACTCCAACAAAAGATCAACTTATCAGACAGCATATAATTCTTATTGTACATTTTTCTTCATTTAAAAAGTTTGATTCACTGTATATAATGAGAAACAGATTAAGAAAAAAGCATCGAAAACTCTGTGTTCATCAAGATTCATAGGGTTACACTTTTAAACCTTTGATCCTCTGTGAAACAATCTGAAATAGCATCCAATTTTATACATGGGATTACCTACTGATGTTATCCAATAATTAGTAGTGGTACATGTTTCCAAAGTCTATGCTCACTATTTTTATAATAATCTACTGAACGAAAAGATTCAAATGTTAACAACTCTCCAAATCAGCAATATGGTTCATCTTCACAAAGATCGAATGCCGTTTATCAAAATTCCCCAAAAAACACTAGCTGGAGTGGATTACAGATTGGATGGGCCTCCACAAATTCAATATGAAAGGAAACAATCAAGACACTTCTAATGTATACGAGTCATTACTCTTTCTTCGTCTGGCATTATAAAACAAACAAAGCAATTCTTCTTCAAGCCAAGATTCACCTGCATTCGTTCGAACACATGCACAATAGATTCCTTAATGGGCGGGACTTCCAGACCCAATTCTCTACACTTTGTAACCAACTTGGTTGCATCCAATTCATTATTCGATCGTCCCGCAGCCAGCACCTTCGCCTGCTCCTCCAAAGAGAAGTTCTTGTACGTGAACGATTCGTCGATGTACTTCTTGTACAAATCCAAAATCTCGTTGTGCGAGATCACTCCCGGATTCGTAAAGTTGTATACTCCCTACATTCGATCGAGTTCGATTCGGATACACGACAATCATGGAGCGTTAATTCAATACTGATCGGAAGAAGATCGTACAGGACCGACATCGAGTTCGGAATGTTCACCACTCTCTCGTATTTGCTGATTTTTGTTATGAAGTTCCGCGGGGAGAGGTCGTCCGAGATGGGCATGCGCACACGCAGGATCAGCACGTTCGAGTACACCTTTTGAAGCTGGTGGTGAGTTGAGAGGAGAAAAAGGAAACCTTTTCGGCCATTGTTTTGGTGTAACTGTAGAAGCTGCCAGAAAAGTTGGGCTCGTCTTCTTCAGTGAAGCCTTTGCCGCTGCCCAGAGGATGTTCAGCGTCGTACTATGGGATTGGCGGGATGAAATAAATACTTCATAGATGCAACCCGTAGCATAGACAGTGCAGGGAATGTTTCGGCGGAAACATGCGTCTGTCAGAGCCACAGTGCCGACAACATTGACTCTGATCGTGAGAAAACACGCTTGGAACTACCTCACAACATCCTCCTTGTGGGACTCACACCAGTCGACGTTCGGTCTTCCCGTCTATGATCAGCAAGAAATTATTATTCTTTACAAGTCCAGCGGCATTAATAACATAGTCCGGCTTGTACTTATCCAATTCAGCGCATACATCCTGCGTATTCTCCAATCTGGATTCAGCTCGGTAGACCGTGAATCCGCGATCCTCCAGAAGCTTAATTACCTGCCCTCCAATCCAACCGTTTTTTCCGAATACCAGAAACGATTTCTTGATGTAACAAAACGAATGATACTGCTTACCATATTACTGCTTATCAATTGACTTGAAAATGACTATTCAAAATCTTGAAATAGCTCATATTTGGGGCATACTTCTTCTATCAATTTAGATCATTCGATATCGATGCACGGAAATAAATACGATACAGATGTCACGGTTTGGTCTCCCGAAGGAAAACTACATCAAGTCGGAAACTTCGCTTTCATGGTATAGTTTAGGTAAAATATGCCACGGAAGCCGAAAAGCAAGGAAGTGCATGTTGTGGAATTCGTACGAATAAATATGTCGTTCTCGGTGCTTTCCGCAGGTACTCTGTATTTTGGTTGGATAATTGAATAGACGGCCAAACGAGCTTGCTTCATACCAACGAAAGATCGTAGAAATCGATACACACATGGGAATCGCAATGTCCGGTTTAACTGCAGATGCGAGAGCACTATCGAAGTATTTCACTTTCGGTTGCGACCACCATTAGATATATGAGAACAGAATGCATGGACCACGAGTACGTATATGGAAGAAAGATGCCTATGGAGATGCTGGTTCGTCAAGTAGCAGAGAGTGATTTTTTAAAAATACTTTTTTTCTGATGTCTAGAAGAGCATTTCTGTACTCTCACATACGAACGTCGTCCTTACGGTGTTGGTTTGTTGATCGGCGGTGTGGACGTTTTTCTTTCCTTCTTTCGTTGATTTCCTTCTAGTCCAAAGGTCCTCATCTCTTCCATACATCTCCCTCTGGCGAGTACCTCGAATACAGTGCGTGTACGATCGGTTCTCGCAGCCAGAGCGCGAAGACAGCTCTGTCTCGACGTTTTTTGAACGAAGAAACGAACGTGGTGACGGTGAGCGATGATTGTATGAATGGAATGGAATGGAGTGAAGAGCAGTGACGCTCGACGAGCTGATTAACATCGTGCTGGATGCGTTGAAGGGCTGCGTGCAGGGCGATTCAGTAGGAAGCGAAGAAAGGAGTGTGATGCAGAAACTGACAAAGGAAAACTGCTCGGTAGCCGTGGTGGGAGTGGATTTGCCGTTCCGCGAATTGAGCGAAGAGGAAATCGCGCCGTATGTGAATGCTCTGACCCAGTGGATTGTTTGTTTGAAAGAAATGAGAGAAAAAGGAATGGAAGTGGATAAATGGGGTTGGCAGAGCCGAAGAGGATTTGTGAGAGGAAATAAAGCAAGCGGTGCTTCTCACTAGACATTGCTTTACATGAAAGAATGAGGTTTGGTGTGTTGTTCCAGTCCATTTCTTGTGGCTTCTGTGCAAATCGAATCATGAATTCCAGACAATACACCGTTCAGTTATCATTTCTGCATTGTAGTCCTCGTTTTGTCGAGAACAGTCACAAAACATTCAATTCCGTATACCAACAAACACAAGATCAAATTAGTGTGTGGATTGAGAGAGAATATCGCGCTCCAAATCGATTTGCGGCTCGATTGCGAAGAAATCCGAGTCCTCTTTGATCGTTCGCAGATGCTCGTAGGGGGTGTAAACCTCCTCTTCGCTCGGAGCAGCAGATACAGACGACTCTTCCATTCGCTTTTTCAAACCTACACTTCAAAAATCGCAGAGACAACCACGATCTGCATAATCTCCGTTCTGTGTGGAATTCAGCTTTTTCTAATAGTAATTGCTAATATAGATAACGAATACCATCAGAATTCCATACATCTTTTTGCTGGGAACAATGTCAAGGGCAGGATCACAAATTGCTAGGAATTAGAGAATGCACACAAATCAATAGGGTACCATTCACTGTTTTTAACAGGTCCAGATTGGAACCGACTTCAATAAAGGTACCTACAGGGATTACACAAAGAAAACACTCTATACGAATCGCTTTCTTGTTAATAAAATATTTGTTTTGTCTAAATTCACGGAGGATCGAAACACCATCATCCACAGACTTCAGACTACACTTTCATACCTAGAGCTCTTTCCTACTTTTCCATAGCTTCGTTGATCCATAATTTTGGTTTATCGATCTCTTGGAAGGACGGGGCCTTGGTAAAGAAGGGAGTAAGCTATGAGCATCAACTCACAAAACTACACTGTACAGGGGTTTCTTCACTCACTAAATAGGCGGACTGACTGGTAATAACACGACCAAGTTTGGAAGAAACTACATGTCATCAGAACGTGTTCATTTTTACATAAGCGACAGCCTCCTCTCGGAACCAAACACTTTGCGAAAGAGAGCATAAGAAAACGATTGAAATGAATGTTTTCTGAACAAACTCCAATTTTAGTTACACAGAATAGAACAATTAGTACGTACAACTTAGGATACAACTGCCATTCGCTCCAAAGCAATGGAAGAGTAGAAGCGAACATCTGTATCCTCATCTCGAGTGAGTGATTTCAATTTAGGAAGAATCTAGTGACTACCATGGTATGATTCGCTACATATTCCTTCTGGAAATCGGGAGGAAACTGTTCGAATGTCTTGCCGATCACCTTGCAAGTGATGAATCGAATATTGGGAATTGGATTCTAGTCATACACAAGAGAATTCAATGAATACAGAGAGCTCTTTAATCAACAAGGTTTGAATCTCGGTAGTCCAGTCCTGATTGGAAGAAAGCAGGGGTGAGAGTAAAACGTTTTGAAAAGTGTAAAGCAGATTCGATTGTATTTGATAGTTCCCACTTGAATTGTAGAGAGAAATGAGCGAAGGAAGCAATTCGTCTTTGAAGTCATCGATTTTCAGTGCATCCATCACATCCGTGATTGACGCTGCGCAAGCTCTTCGTACAGCATGCACATTATCAGAAAACAAGTGAACATGCTCAATATCAGGGTATAGAGACGACCTACATATTGCTTTAGATCGTTCAAACGATTGGAATGAATGGTTTGCAACGCCTTGAGCAGAGTTCCCATCGCCTTTGCGATGCTTTCTCGCCACTATGTATGGACAACTGACTACCGAATATTACTCTCCATGATGATTGCAACTTCTCTTGTTGAAAAAGGATTGTGTCGAAAATCGATTCATCATAAAACGAAGGTGACAAATGATCGATGAGATATCTGCAAACAAACTCGCTTTGGGTTTCCAATAAGGCATCGAACAAAGGCTGAGCAAGAGAAGCATCATTCTCCATCAATTCGACGATTAAGGGCGTGATCAACTCACTACACAAAACATTGAAAAAGGAAATTCGTATACAGTCTATAGGGCTCATCTTTATTGATCAGAGGCGTCAAATAGGGAAACACCTTTTCCTTGAAAGTCTCTTTCGGAATAAAGCCAAAAATCCAATGGAGGTGCGGGATGAGAAAAAGAGCTCCGTCCTTAATCATTGACAAAATAGGATTCAACAAAGTGGAACAGTACATTTCACTCCCTATACTCGTTCCGATCGCCTCCAAGTGCTTTGCAGCTTCCTTTTGAATCTATCGATGACTCTATCACGGAATTGGAACGCGAATCGAGTCGGATTGCAAGCATTTGATGAAGCTGCTGGTCAGTTCACTCACCATTGAGGGTTGATGAATGGACTGGAAGAGTAGTGGGAACGAAGGAACAACAACGTACACAACCGAATTCTAAAGAGTCAGCGTGATGAAATTAGGGAAACATCGTCACTCACAAAAGTTCGCATTAGCTGTACAAACTGAGAATAATACTGCGATCCAAACGCATGTAGACAGGTAGAAAACTGCTTGGCTGCTTCTCTGCGCACAAGAAGTCGGTCGTCATTACACAGCTGAAAGAAAATGGATCGCAATTCCTTCAAGGCACTACTTGAAATGATTCGAAAAGGCTCCAAATCGGGCGTGGGTGTTTCGGTAATGATCGTGGAATATCGCTCATAGAGGGGGGCGATGAGATGGGCGACTGCACGACAGCCATAGAAGGAATTGGTGGAAAACACGGTGTGCAGAGTATTGTAGATGGTATTTACCAGAATTAGAGAAATGGGATATTCGATCATATTTCGAAGAATCGAAATCGTCTAGAAAAAGAATTCGATTCCAAGAAAAGTTACGAAATACATAATATCGGAGTCTTCTTGATCCAGGAAGTGAAACAACAAAGGTAGTAGTTCCTGACAACACACTTCGCTTAGAGAGGAGATCCGGACGGAGATGAAGCTGAGGATGTGAAGAATATCCGTGGAATCGGCATCGTATGTCAACTCTGGAATTACACTAGAAAGGCAGATTTACCTATGAGTTTGGAAATGATATCTTGGATGTCTTCTCGATTTCCATCATCGATGTCTGTTTCTAAACGTTTCAAATAGCTTTCGATATCGTGTTCGCCCCGTTGCGACCCTTTCGAGGACGAAAGCCAGAACATTTTGTGAAAGCGAAGTTGTCACTTTGACAAGTCTCAGTTATATAATCTAGAGATTGCAGAATTCTCGTTTTTCTATAATTTTCCAGAAAATATATATCATCTTCTTTCGAGCCCTTCTTACGGCTCCCGGGCGTTTTAGGAGAGAAACAGGAACAGTTCCACCTATCGAATTCTTTGCATTGAATTATGGAAGCAAACCCAGTTCGACGTTTCTCGAACAATTTGAAACCTCATTATTTTTGAATTTATGTATCGATTTTGCTGTAGAAGTGCTGCAGCAGTGACTCGGAGTGTTCGAGCCTTTGCTGTGAGCACTCGCTATGCTCATGCGATGTGTGCTCCTCTCAGTGTTTCGTTTCAGTCCTACCCCGCGCGCTCCATCGTAATTCGATTTTCTTCCGTGTGTAACAAACAGATGGCGTCATGGAACGTGCGTTCCTTCCATTCCACGGTTCCCCACTCCAAGCGCGATTACTACGAAGTACTCTTTCGGTTTCTCCCTCATTCCCAGGTTCTCGGTGTTCCCAGAGATGCCTCGAAGGCGGAGATCAAAAAGCACTATTTCGAGCTCGCCAAGAAATACCACCCCGACACCAACAAGGTTTCCGCTCATGGCTCTCTCTCATCCGTAGGGCGACGAGAACGCCAAGCAGAAGTTCATTGAAGTGAGCGAGGCGTACGAGGTTCTCAAAGACGACGAGAAGCGCGCGCGCTATGACCAGTTCGGTCATGCCGGCATGGACGAGAGCGGCGCGAGCTACCAGGCCAACGCGGCCAACATCGATGAGATCCTGCGCCATTTCACCGACATCTTCGGGTCGGAGGCGCAGGGCTTCGGCGGCTTCGGCGGCTTCGGCGGGTTTGGCGGCTTCGGAGGCTTCCAGCCGCAGATAGATAACGATGGGTCCGATATCTCGGTGCGCGTGTCCATCCCCTTTCTGGACTGCATCAACGGGTGCGAGCGGGACATCCGCGTGCAGAAGGAGGTCGCCTGCGATGCCTGCCATGGGTCGGGAAATGTGGAATTCCAGAAATCGGGGTCATTTGTAGGGACCGCATAATAAGACGCAGAAGTGTCCGCATTGCCAGGGAAAAGGGGTCATTTATGTAGGAGTGGCCGTTTTCTGTGAGTGGTAGAATAACCGCGGGATCATGATGTCCATGTCGACTTGTCCCCATTGTAACGGATTAGGGACTCTCAACACGGAGCCCTGTCCCAAATGTCGTGGCAGTGGAACAGTATTCCTTGTGATGTGCAGTCTGATGATTAGATGCATCGCGTTTCCACGATCACCGTGAAGATTCCTGCGGGAATCGACAACGGCGACACGATCCGGCTTGCCGGTCAGGGAAACCAGGGAATCAAAGGCGGGCGGAACGGGAATTTGTACATTGACGTGAACGTTCAGCCAGATCCGTTTTTCACTCGGGCGGGAGGCGATATCATGTGCACGGTGCCGATTTCGGTAACGACGGCTATTCTGGGAGGCACGATCACAGTTCCTACGATTAGTGGCGAAGTCGATGTGCATGTTCCGCCAGGTACCCAGTGCAACACACGAATGCGTCTGCGGGATAAGGGAATCAAACCGATGCGCGGGTCGCATGTGGGAGATCAAATAATAACTTTTAATGTGCACATTCCAAAGTACGGTTTGGCGGGAAAAGTTTATGGTTAGAAATATTACGCCTTCTCAGAGAAAATTAATCGAGGAGTTTGGCAAAGACGAGAAGGGAGTGGAGCATCCACAGGCACCAGCGATGCGGTCTGTGATCGGAAGAATTCGCAGTTTCTTGAATAGCAAGCGAAAGTAGTTTAGTGGTTTGGCTTGTTTGTTCTCTGACACATCTGACAAGAAGAATCAATTTGTTTTGAATAGAATAATGGGTGAACCACGCGAATAGATTTCTGTCTTGGAGTGGAAAGGAGTAGAGTTTTTCGCCATGTCCCGCGCTCTTCAAGAACTCTACTCTCAATTTCTTTGTAACAATAAAATGTTCTCTTCGGTGGAAGAGATTTTGCGATATCGAAAGCTCTGGCCGACTTCGAATATGGTCGAAGATATGGTGAAAAAGGTCATTGGATCTGTCTCTACTGCAAAATTTCATGTTGGATTGGATGTTAGTTCGAGTAGCACTGGCATTTGTATCTTATCAAATCAAAGTGAGCCTTTATCCGACAAGTTACAATTCTAGACAAAGTTCTCTTATGTAAAGCAATTCATCCCGATAAATCTTGCAAAGGAAACAGCCTTACCTCGGCTGCGTTTCTCTTTCGTCAAATCCAATCCTCCATTCTGTCAGTGGATCCTCAGGCAAGCGAGCACCCTGCGGATTGGAGAATTGTCGTTGAGGAATACTTGAAAATGTTTGGTTCAACCTCGTTTCGAACCCAAGGTCTGTTTTATCTTGCAGAAATCAATGGAATCATTCAGTTCAAGTGTTGGGAAATGTTTGGATCGCCTCCCATCACTCTCCATCCATCCACTGCACGTTCTCTGCTTTCAGTGAAATCTGCTGGAGATCGGCAGGAAACGAAGAAGATTGTTTTGCAGTACGTTCAACACAACACACAAGACATGATTCATTGGCCAGAAAAGAAGCGTGGTCCGGGACTTTCGGATGACTGCTTTGATATGGCGGATGCGTACATTTTAGCTCGCGCAAGCTATGTCCAAAACATGATTGATGAAGTGAATCGTAAGTTGGTGGCGGATAAGGACCATTGGATGCAATCTCCGTTTTTCTGTGAGTACTTGAAGGCGAATTTGGTGCATTTCATCCGGAAATACGCGACTGCAATGGAGTATCGGTCTTATGAAACGATTCCGAAGGAATTGGTGGATGTGAAGTTTGTGATTTTGCGTAACTTTTAGAGGTATTTGGATCGACTGGAGAAGAATGTGCGTGATGTAGTCTGTACACTCATGTTGGTTTTTTGTTGAATTTCACTTTTTCCCTCTTCCTATCTCCTCAAGTGCCACACTCTCAATCCTTTCTCTGACCTTGATAGTACAAATACACAATCAGCGAATAATAATGTTCAATTCAAATAATCAATTAATTACCACTATATGGAACAATGCTTTCTCGAAAGGAACTCAACATTCTGCTGGTCGATATCACGGTCTTGCTTGATATCTTGGGGTATTCCATCGTTTTACCGATAATGGCGTCTCTCTCGGAATCTCTGGGTGGAACGGTTGACCACACAACGTACTTGTTCTCCTGCTATGCTGTAACTCAACTTGTGAGTCGTCTTTCTTGTTTCTCTTCATTCTAGGTTATTTGTATATGGGTCGTCTTAGTGATAAAATTGGAAGAAAACCACTTTTAATCCTTTCCCTTATCGGATCTTCAGCTGGTAGTCGAAATTGGAAACTATGTTTTTTAGGAGCCATTGCGCAAGGTCTCGCGAAAAATATTTGGGCATTGATTATTTTCCGTGCTATCACGGGGTTGTTTGCGGGATCATGGATTGTGGCTCAAGCGTACCTGCTTCTCATGGTTTCAATCGTAGCTACATCGCAGATTGTACCACCGTCGACGAACGGTCAAAGTACATGGCACGCTTAGAAGCATTTTTAGCTGCAGCTTATATTTTTGGACCTGCAGTTGGTGGTTTTTTGGGTGAACTGGGTCTTGGCATTCCGTTTATCGTTGCTGGAGTCGTGGCAGCGATCAACCTCATTTTAGTATGCCTGTTTCTTCACGAGTCTTTGGATTTCACTCTCTCCATCAGTAAAACAAAACAAAAATTCAGTTATGCGTATCTCAAACGGCTCTTTCCGCCGATGGTGGTACGCTCCTTGTTTGTTTGAAATAAGTCGTGGTAGATTGCGTGTATGATTGTGGAGTTCTGCAACCGGTGGATTATCAACGGATGGGACTCTTATTACAATACGTTCGCGAACAAATTATTCGGAATGACTTCCACACAATTTGCGTTCGACTCTTTTTCTCTCTTTTGTTGCATAGAATTTTGGTGACGTGTTTGGGCTGCATCAGTTGCACCATCAACGGCTTCATTTATCAATTTTTAGTGTTCCGCTGCAACATTCCGATCCCGTTTATTTCTATTGGCGCTGGGATCTTCCAAAGTTCGCTTTCTTACAATAGTAATTGAAGCGTAGTTGTAGCGAACTTCTTGATGGGAGGAAGTACATCCCTCCCTCTTTCGATCATTGGATGTGTTGTGAATGAGTTGGGTTATGATTTTTCCACGCCAGCGCCTGCTAGCATCATCAGCGTGCGCATTGAATGATTGAAATCGATTGTAGTCTATCTCCGCTTCAAGTATTCAAGGGCAAATTTTGAGTTATAACATGATGGCTGGGCAGATGGCGATGATTTTGGCTCCGCTAGCCATGGGGAAGTTGAGCCACGTCAATCCGAACTTGCCGTTCTATGTGACCTCGTGCTCGGGAGTGATTGTGATCATTTCAATGCTGTGTGTTCTGCGAATGCCTGGAGGAATGATGGCTGGTAGACAGAAGCGTGCTGATTCAAGGGATGATAAAATTATGGACGGAGGAGTCTAAGTCATAGTATTTGATCTTGGAATCATCAAATCACAAACATGATTTTCTGTTTGTTGGAATAAACAAGAAAACACAAGTTGATTGCAAACGTTAACTCAGGGAACTGGAGATTGTATAGGCTTTTCTTCTCAATATTCACGCCGTAATAATGAAGACGCGTGAGCTGCGTAGCGATCAGCGAATTGTATTGAATCTGCAGGCAGCGGCAAAGTCGTTTCTACAAGTGAATTCGATGCAATGCACCAACATATTCCGATTGATAGTGTTGCTGAATAGCTGAAATATGCTTCTATGCATGATGAAGAAGGAGAAATGATGATTACCGTTGAGCTATGATTTTGCTCTTCTTCGAAAGAGGTGAGCAAACCTTGGATTTGGGTTTGGAACTGCGATCGGAATCGATTTCGTTCGCCTTCCAGGTCTTTTAAGAGGCGTTTTATGCTGGAAGAATAGGTGACCTTCCTTCCTCCAAGTGGAGAAAACATCGATAAATCGGGGAAACCATCCTCCTTTTCCTCTCCTTTTTCTTCTTGAACTGATGAGTTCTCTTCGACTGTAAACTCAGATTCATCCACGACTTTCGTAGGACTGATCGTTGTTGACGCCACATCCTTCTTCCTCTTCTTGGGAGTCTCAAACTCTTCCGGAGGTCTTGGAACAGCCACTGACACGATCTTGGATTGATCCAAGGTTGAGTGATCCTGCGTGATTTGGATGGGGCGTTTCAATGAACTGCGTGGAGGAGTCATGAGGTCTGCTGGATTGATTTCAGCATGGCAAATGGAAGGAGAGGAGGAATCTTGAGGTTTCGATGGTTGCTTCTCTTCCGTTTCTGCCTTTTCGGAAGTAGATTTCGGTTCGATATCCATTGCATTCTCAGGTGTGGGTGTGACTTCCATTGGCTTGCTAGAAACCGAATCCATTTCGATTGTAGTAGTAGTAGTAGTAGTAGTAGTAGTAGTAGTTCTTGTTGTTGTTGTTGTGGTGGTGATGGCATTGGAAAGCGTTGGGAAAACGCAAGAAACCTCAGAGGACATGGGAAGATCGAACGAAATCTCTTCCACTTCATCCGTTTCTGCCTTGCTGCTTCCACCAACAGAAGAATGATTCTCTTGCAGCTCTTTCATATGGAAAGAATCCACAGGTTGTGCAGTAATCGACAAATTGTCCAATACAGAACTATTCTCAGGTTTATCTTCTTCATCACTGGGCACGAATAAACTCTTCTGCAATTCATTCGATTCCACAACCTCCGCTTCTTTTTCACTCGCTTTGGGGCTAAACGCAATCTTTCCTTCTGCTTTTTCGCCCTGAAGCGAAGTAGCGATTGGTTTGGGACAAGTCGGAGAAGCAGTGATACTGGGCGTATCCGACTCGCTAAACACAATGTTGTGTCGAATCACACATCGATTCTTGGTTTCTGAAGCTGTAAACAATTGGGAGAGAACCTCCATTTCTTCCTGACTGACATGCGACGGTGATTTTGGAGGAATGGAATGATTCTCTTCCAAGGGAGAAATGTCCAACGAAGAAATCTCTTGCGAGTGATTCGAATGAACGGATGAAGTGTCTTGTGAATGCACCCATGGAGAATTTATCGGTTCATTCAAGAAGAGAGGGAGACTGTCACACGAATCGTCTTTCAAATCGGTGGGTTGCACAGAATTCTTCAAATCAGTTTCTGTTGAATGTTCAATTTCGGAGAGATTTTCGGTTAGAGGAGGATTTTCAGACAAGATCGGAGCAGCAGCAGCGGCAAAAGGAGCTTCGCAAAGAGAATGACTCTGCAAATCGGGCTGTTCCAATGGATTTGGAGGGAGAGAAGGTGATTGTTCCAAAGAAAAAAGAGGACTATTTGACTCCTCTTTGCTTTCAATCAGCATCCTTTCTTTCTCTTCATCGTTCTCCTTCACCTCCTCAGCATTCTTCTTCACCTCCTCAGCTTCTTTGCATTCCACAATCATAAAGGACTCCGCGTCTTTCGTTTTGATTTCCACTTCGACTTCTTCCTCGTTCATTCTCTTCAATTCGCTCGGTTCTTCGCTTTCCATTTGCTTTTCCTTTACAATTTCCACAGTTTCATTCTTCTGTTCCTTCTGTTCCTTCTGTTCCTTCTGTTCCTTCTGTTCCTTCTGTTCCTTCTGCTCCATAAAACCCTCTTCCTTCCCTTGCACTTCACGCTCAAAATACCGCTGACACTACGTCTCAACTCGCCCTCCCTTCCTCACCTCTTTTCCCGTTCTCCCCAGCATGTGCAGCGAGAACAAACCCCATTTCCCCTTCGGAGGATAGTTCTATTCTTGACTCACGCTCATTGATTCCAACTTTCAATGCACTCAGAAACTCGCTGCGCTCTTCTGCGTCCCAACAACGAGTCGAAGGCTCGATTCCAGGAGGCAGATACTTCATATAATACTCGTTCGCGTTGAACGGAATTTCGTTCCAAGCAGCTTGACGGGCAGACGTCCAATTGTAATAATCAGGAGGCAAAATCGGCTGAGAGACACGAGATGGGGATGGCGTGTGGATTGCCTTCCGAACATATCCTAGAAATTACAAATCTACAGTCTGAGCCTACGACGCTTGTGCTTCTCCTCACTCTCTCGCTCTAATCATTACCATCACCTTCGCTATCAATCCCTACTCACTCGCGACTGCTTCTTCTCCTGTGTCTGCGAAGCCGATGTATACTTTTCTGGGTGAATCAAATAGTCATACTGTTGAATGCACTCCTACAATCGAATCCACCAATACAAAAAAACTTCCTCATCAAAGCCCAGACGGAGCGCAATTTCACTCCAGGAAAAGCTAAACTTTTGCACCAGATCAAGCAAATCGTTGTTTAACCGTACAGACCATCTTCCCCGTGAGTTGGGGCGCTGTTTAACACTTGAATTTGTTTCCATGAATACCTACAGCACAATCGTTCCACCCTTTTGCCGCCAACCTGTAAGTTCTTTCCGATCGGTTCTAGGTAGCGTAATGATGCGACTTTCCAAAGATCACCGGCACGCGGCTTTGTTTTTGAGCTCCCCGCCAAATTTGAATCCGCGCCTTTTTTGCCTCCAAAAATCCCAAAGCATCGAAAAAGGAAAGAATCTCTCCAACAAACAGTGCAAAACAACGATTTAATGCTTCTTATGTCCCTTCTTCCCCTTCTTAAACTTCTTCCCGCTCGATCCCTTCCCCGCGGCATCATCTCCATCTCGCTTCTTACTCACCGGAATCGACACCAATCCGTTCACTCCCTTCTTCAACGCGTCCTTCCACTCCTCCTCCGTCCCCTCCACGCGATACTCCTTCAATTCTTCATCCTTCAAAATTTGCCTCGATAATTGCAATTCCACTTTTTCCCCCGCTTTTTTCAAGTCCTGCTCCAGCGTCTCTTCCAGCGGCTTCAGCGTACTCGCTACCTTCGCCTCCTCCTTCATTCTCTGCCGGTCCTCTTCCTCTTCCTCCCGACTCAGCGTATTCTACATTCAAAAAACCGCGGGGATCGCGTACCTGGAGCGCCTTGTAGATCTTAATAACGCTGCGGTTGAACAGCGAGAGCAGCTGCGCCGACGCGACCTTGGGGAACTCGGCGAGGAGCTCGTCGATGGTTTTGTGCTGCAGTCCCTGTCCGATGAGAATGGTTTCCTGCAGCGCGCTCATCGCGAGATCGCCGAAGCGCCGGTTGAAATAGAGCCGCGCGATCTCGGGAATGGTGTCGAGAATCATGTGATAATCCACGTAGTTCCGCGCGTAGCTCCCCAGCCGGCTCAGATCGTCGTTGCTGAGGAAGAACCGGATCTCCGTGTCTGTTAGCGGCTTAACATAGACGTCTTTGTGGGCCTCGTCAGCCACGGAGAGCACGAGCTTCTTCGCGAGCAATCGGAGCGCTAAGCGCGCGGGGAACGCGCGGAACTGGAAGGCGAGCAGGTTGATGAAGCGGTGTTGGAAGTCCGCCACGAAGGACGCCAGCCAGCCGTCGCTGGGCGCGTCGGGCAATGCCGAGCAATCGAGAGGCTGCGAGTGAGAGAAAGGAGAAAGAAGAAACGCGAAGCAGAACGCAGGAATGCTCGCCGGTCAATTCGTTCGCGGTCTGGCGAAGATACACCGGCGCGAAGCCTTCCTTCTCGTAGAAATTGAACAGCTGCTCGGTCAGGCCGAAGCTCACGCCCAGCCACTACGCATCAAAACGTGGAAACAGGGAAACGTGGAGGCGCTCGGGCCGCCGATCGGAGAGCGCGACGAGGAGAGATGGAAGATGTTTCCGCGGTTTTGCGACCTCGTGGAGAGACCCATCGTCCACCTTGTCAATCTTGTCATCTTCGCGGTCATCTTCGCGGTCATCGTCTTCGTCTTCGTCGTCTCCGGTGAACTCGATCTTGCCTTCGAAGTACTGTCTCAGCAGCTGCAGTGTGCGTCGTCCATAGCCCATTCCCTGCACGTCGGGATGCGTCGCAATCCGCACAATCCGCGCGCCCGACAGCTGCGAGAAGTCGCTGTCCAGGAACTGCCGCGCGACGATCCACGGGATCAGATCGCCCGCCGACCGCGCGCCCTTCTGCAGCTCGCGCTGGACGGTTTCGCGGGAGATATTTCCCTCCAAGCAGACCTGGGCGACGCAGTAGACGTCGGGGAGCGCGCCGTCTTGCCGCGGGGAGAGCAGGACGAAGAGCATGTGAGCGGGCGCGTCGGAGAGGAGCTGGAGATCGTCGGGAGAGTTCTTGTAGTGGGAGGCGACGTAGAGCGCCCAGACGCGCTGGAGAAAAGCCTCGGAGAGCTTGTGGTAGCTGAAGAGCGAGTCGCGGTTCACGAAGTAGAGCTCGCAGTCGTCGGGGTGCGGCGTGCCGGAGAGCAGGCGGTACGGCGTGGCGGTGCAGTCCAGGCAGAGGAAGGAGTACAGCCAGCGCTCCACAGGGTCGTTCGGCGCGTAGCGGATGGGCTCCGTCAGCTCGATCTCGCGAAGCGTTTTTCCCGCTACGAACTGAAGCGCAATTCTCGATCCTACTGCCCGCGTCCTGCTTGCGCAGCTCGTTGAGCAGTTTGAGGGAGAGCGAGCGGCCCGTGCCCTCGTAGCCGGTCACCGTGCTGCTGAGGAACACGATGTACGGGCCCAGCAGGCTCTTCACGAGCGGCAGCGGGATCGCGGCGGCCTCGTCCACGATGCACAGCTCCGCCTGCGCCAATTTCGACGCCTCCGCGGGGTCCACGAACTGCACGACCTGTCTGTGCGTCTTAAACACGTTCACGCGCACCACCCAGTGCGCCTGCTCCTCCCGCGGGGAATAGATCACCTCGAAGTCGGTGTGCTCCGCGAACTTGAGCGCCTTCAGCCCCTTCACCGCGAAATCGAACAGCGTCTGCACGTTCTCCGCCGACGGCGCCGTCACGAACACGTTGCTGTACCCGAACCCGATCGCTCCCGCCACCGTCAAACCCAGCGCCGCCGACTTGCCCTACATCTGATCATCCGCGGTGATGCACACTCTCCCGCGGGAGGCCGTCACCGACACGGTGGTCTGCCGCGTCTTCTCGGTAATGTGTCGAGCATCGCGTAGACGGCGGAGGCCTGGTCGGCGGTGCGACACAATCCGGTCAACGCGCGAAGCACTTGACTGTTCGCGAAGGCCGCCGATTTCAGGTCCAGCGACTTCGTCTTCTCGTCCAGCTCCGCGTTGATGCGCTGCAGATTCGCGTGTAACGCGCGCTGGGAGGGCGTTTCGTGCGCGTCTTCGTCGGCGAGGGACGCGGCGATTGGCTCGATGGTGAGGATCTTTTTGTTGATAGGGAGGATGTTCAGCTCGTCCTAGGTGAAAAGGAGAAACGGGAGAAACGTCGAGGACCATGCAGGTGGAGCAGTTGGACAGGGAGAGGATGAAACGCTCGTTGAAACGAGGGGTGATGTCGCCATGCGATTCGGTGCGGTACTTGGCGTGGCAATCCTGAGGGTGAGGAAATGGGGAAACGGAGAAAACGTACCATGACCATGCCATAGAATTGCTTCAGGCTCGACATTGTTTTGAGCAAAATGGCGATGATGCCGCCACCTTCCACGGTTTCGATCGTTCGGCAGAGGAGATTCGCTGTAAGCGATTCGAAGTCTTGCAGAACCAGCATGCCATAGGTTTGACCCAAGATGTTCTTCGACTCCTTGTAGTAGCACCAGCGGATTTCAGTGCTCGATACGAAGAGATCGAACGGGTTCTCGCCGTCCTTGTCGTATACACCACGACTGATTAGCTTTTTGATTTCTCGCATGCGTTTCTTCTTGTGGCTGTGTGTGAGCCCAATGTAATGGAATAAACGTGCTGAAACCCAGGTCTTTCTTGTAACACCACAACACCGAAGGACGCGTACGCACGCGGCACTTTGATAGCATGTAGTGCAAATTGGGAATCTAGAGAAGATGTAAATAAAACAGAGAAAGGACTTGATCTTTTCCATTATCTCCGATAATGATCATCAATGTTCGCTGATTTAGCTTCACGCCATTTTCAATCAGCGTGCGAATACGACTATCGATTTTCTTTTGGACCATTCCCTACATACACGATAAGTCTCTTTCAATACATGCAAATGATAGAAGGAGTGTTTTGGAGCCCTTCTATCCATATAGAAACCATTTCCTACCACAGTGTCAAGAGAAATATTGGTTTTAGTAGAATCACGGTTATGGTGTAAATTGGGTTTGGGAGGCAAAAAGGTGTTTATACTTGTTAGAAACGAGACTTTTGTGATATCCACGCGTTATGAAAGCGATCCTTCCATTGTGATTCATCATAGATATATATTTATATATCATGCTTCTTCTCCCCACCAATCACCTCTCCTTCCACCTTCTCCTCACCCTCTTTCCTCCAACAAACACATCACAACTTCATATACGACAAATACTGTCTTCTCCATGCTACAGCCATCTTGCTAAACTTATCCATGCTCTGCTTGCTCATCGCATAATCCAACGAACTCATCAGATTATTCGAATCCTCCATCAGCTGCATCTGCACAATCGAGTCCTGATTCTCGCTCACCGCCTTAATATACTGCCCAAACGCCTGCTGGTCGACCAAACACACTGCATAGATGGGTTTGGAGAGCTCCCACAAGGTGGACGCGGCTCCAAAAATGAACGCATTCAGCACGGACGTCAAAACGACGCTCCAAAAATTGGGCTGCGCGACGATGATCCGCTTAATATTCGCGACGGTGGGCGTGTTTTTGTATTGGTTCAGATACAGATAGCTCGCCACGCGCGTGAGGATCCGCGAGCACGCGATGACCACCTCGGGACTGAAGCTGGACACGCCGTTGCACACGCTGTCCATGATCGTAATGAACGCCTGCGAGTCGATCGCACACACCGTATCGATGTGTTCCGCGAACAAAATCTCCAGGAACACAAACACCGCTCGCTCGTATTTCGGCCATTCCTATCCGTCAGAAAGGGGAAACGGGGAAACCGAGAGGGACTTGAAGGGCGTGCGGATCACGATTTTGAGGTACATCTCCAAAATGTCTTTAAAACTGGAATCGTCGTAAAGTGGAAACACGCCGAACGGAACGTACTTCCCCTCTAGACCTCAACAGAACCGCGGGAGCAAACTCAGCAGGCGGACCATCACGTGGAAGAGCTGGCAGATTCCCTTGTAGACGTACGCGGGACATTGGTCCTACGCGATGATTGGACGCACGAAATCCGCACGAAAGTTTTAAAGTTGTTGAGCAGTAGATTTCCGTAGACGATCAAAACGCGTGCAGTTTCGCGGAACAATGTAACACCATTGGCGATATCGTTGCAATAATCGATTCTGGATTCTTGATTCAAAACGAGGGACGCCAAGAATTTCATAATGGAGGAGACGATCTCTTCTTCATCGCCGTGCTCGCGTAAAGCGCGCTGCATCACATCGAACGCTTTCGGATAACTGAATCATAACAAGCTCATAACGAGAGCGTACATCGACTCCACAAACACGCTGAACGAACGCTGGCTTGTGCACGACATCACGATTCCACGCGCGTCGCGGAACACGTTCACGATCGTCTGCTATCCCTCAAATCGTGGAAACGGAGGTACGCATTCCGGCTCGTTCAGCTGCTGCGCGTTGTACAGCAGAGAGATTCGGTCCAAAACCGGCTTCATGAGCATCTCAAGCCGTCCGGGAACGTTTTCGAGGAGGATCAGATTGGTGAGGGCTTGATAATACATGCTTCGCAGATGACTGAACGCGGGATTCCGTAGAAAATGAAACTCCTCTTCCTATTGGATGAGAAAAATTATGAAAATAAAAAAAAGAAAAAACTTACGGTGTGGTGCTGTAAAACGAACTGAACCGACTCGATTTTTAACAAAAGTAAACTGCTTTCATAGCCGTCGCTGATATCCAAGAGGAGTTTCAACGATTCGGTTACCACCATTTCGTTGTCTGTCCAGTTACGCAGGTTCCGACACACCTTCTCCCAAATAAAGGACATCACTTGCGAAATGTCCCCGAACCCCACCTGCGTGATGAAACTCCGATACGCCTATTTCACATTCCAAAAATCGGGGGTACTTCGGCTCTCTGCGGAATGGGTCCGTTCTTGCAGTCCTCGTACTCTCTGATAATCGCAAAGGACTTCTGATCGTTGACGAAGGTGCGTCGAAAGATCAAAAAGAACGACAGAAACGCGACTTCCAGCTGCGGGTGGCAGCGATAGCCGTGGCTCTGCTGCTCCTGCATGCAGTAATTCACGAGCTGCAGCACGTTCCGACTCAGCTGCGCGTCGTAGAAGTTGTGGTTGCTCGTCACTTGGATCAGCATGAAGGATTGCCCGCTGATCACGTTCGCGATTATATGAATCAGCAACGCAAGCTTCTCTATCCCTCACTCCTCAAAACACCGCCACTACTCTCCAAATTCGCGATCTCCTCCTGCAGTTCCCCGTTTCCCTCGAACAGTTTCCCCAGTTCCACCTACCCTCGATCCCCGCGGTGAGCCCTACTTGGTATTCATTGGACAATTCGATGAATCGGCGCAGCAAAAACTCGCCGCAGGTGGGATAGACGAACCGAATAATCTGTGGAATCTGCGTCATTTCTTCGCGCAGCGTGTCGGGATCGTCGAGAGGATTGGAGTTTCCTCCGTCGTCGAGGACTTGGAGCAGTCTGCCCTCGATGTAGGCCTCGACGATGCGCGGAATCAGGTTGGCGAGCACGTTCTGGTTCAACGCGATGGCGCTGGTGATCTGCACGTAGCGGAACGCGCAGGTCATGCGGGACCACAGCGTCAGCAGGAAGTTGATCGAGTTGTTGCAGGCGTTCCAGTCGCGCAGCGACGTGCACGTGAAGTTCGAGATCAGCTCAAAACACGTCGCGAACTGCGCCGTTTTCATCAGCTCCGACAGCTGGAAGTTCGACTAGACCTCACTCTCCCCGCGGGAAGCCACCTTCAGCCGGCCCAGCAATTGGCACATCATGTTGTACGTGTCTTCGTCGTTGAGTCCGTGCCCCGAGCTCAGACACTCGGCGACGCCGTTGATCAGAACCTCCAGAAAGCGCAGACGCAGCCCGGGATCGCGGAAGATGGACCGTCGAATGGACGCGAAGAGCATGATAATCTCGAGCACGCTGAGCGTTAGCGGCGGCTGCACCGATTGGTAGCTTGGATGGAGGCTGAGGAGGGAGGGTACATGGCGAATAACCGCGCGAGACGCTCGCTGTTGCAGACGAATCCCTCCCAGAGCGCGGGGATTTGCAGCACCCAGGTCTCGTCGGCGCTCTCGTCGCTTTTGCAGCCGATGAAATCGAACTGGAGACACTGGGAGAGCACTTTCATGTCGGCTTGGAGCAGCGCGTTGCGGTAGGTGAAGTCGTTGAATTTCTCAGAGCCGGAGCCGGAACTGATGTCGTCGACGACTTCCAGAGCGGTCTCGAAGATCGTGAGGAGGCTCTCGGAGATGAATTGGGTGACGGTCTTGCGGTGTTCGGTGCTGTCCACTGCGTGTGAGAAGGATAAAAGAGAAGAAGAGAGGATACTCAGATAGGGAATGTCCATCTGCTCGACGAAATCTGCCATCATGTTGAGGCCTAAAATGAAAAATTCGGGTCCTTGGTTCGCGAGCGAGTCGATGCTCGAGAGCAAGGAACGCTGATGGCGGTCCTCCATCCAGGATAGCTTTGATATGATACAGATGGCGATTGAAATGTTGCGGAACACCATGGGATCGAGAGAAGGACCTCGCTCGGAGAGGTACGCGAGAAGGTTGTCACCTACAGTAATATAAACTTGGATAACGCCCACGAAGCTCTAAACGACGAGCGGTACTCAAAGACGTCCAGTTATCAAGAATGATGTGCTTCAAGGAAATACTGAGGTAAATCAACGAATTTGCGCTGTGAGAGTTGTTCAAGATACTCCTAGGATCGTAGCTCCCTTCTGTTCCCCACTCAATCTCGTTTGCAAATGAAGAGTTCTTCGTGATAGCCGCAATTTCGTTCTCTGCGCGTCTTCTATCTTGCTCTTGTGAAGGACCGTATAAGGTGTCACAAAGATGCTCGAAGTACTGCAAATCTTTCTCCTTCATAACTAGATGACACGTTAGACATCTCTACTGTAGGAATATTATAAAGGCAGAGCCGCCCAACAAAAAACCTCCAACGAGCTCTCATTTACGCCGCAAATCATCCCAAATTCAATTCCTCATTTCTAGAAGTGCCCTACTTTCCTCTGAACCTCTAACTTCTCACAATACGATATTATGAAAAAAGAAGAAAAGCCTAGAAAATCGGGAATTCCATTTTCAACAAACACCCAACCAACACTCCAAATTGTATCGTCCCTCCTTTTCCATCTGCTTCAAATACTCTTCGCCCTTGTCCTCGCTCATTCCAGTCTCCTTCTTGAACGCATCGATAATACCAGCACGAATTGCAGCGGGAGCCTTTCCGGCAAGTCCGCAATAATAGAAATAGCCGCCCTGGTTCATCAAATAGTCCGTCACCAATTTGCTGTTTTCCCGAATCTTGTCCTGCACATAAATCTTGTAACTCTGCTCTCGCGAGAACGCGGGAATAACATGCGTCAAAACTCCCTCCTCATGATACTTCTTCCACAAATCTCCGTAAACAAACTCCTTTCTATATCTGCAGCCATAAAACAACGTCGTGTCTCCCATCGGCAGTCCCGATCTTGCCTGCGCGACGCGATGTTCCGTGATCGCCTTAAATGGCGCTATTCCTGTTCCCAGCCCGGCCATAATCACCGGAGCCTTCGAATCCTGCGGCATTTTCATAGTTCCCGGGGTGACGACCCCGCGTATGGTGGTGTGGGAATCTGCTTTCAAATCGTGGAGATACGAAGTGCATTGGCCTCTGCGCTGCACGCCCGACGGCGTTTTCCAATTCACGCCCACCACGCACAGATCGAGCGTGTGCGGGTGCATCAGTGGCGACGACGCGATGCTGTAGAACCGCGGTTTCATCGTGGGAATCAGCTCCACCAGGAACGGCAATGCCGGCTTGGCCGACGGGAATTTCCGAAGAATATCCGCGTAGGTCAGCGTTTCCGCGAGGAACGACTGCACCAGCGGGGATCCCGCGGCCGTCAGCATGGACTCGAGGGCTGCTTTTTCCGCGGGATTCGTGGCGAAACGGCTGAGGAGGCTGTAGAAACGGCGCGTGGGACGGCCGAAAACGTCGAGGACCTCGGTGAAGAGAGTCTCGACGGTGGTGGTGCTGGGGAGAAAGGTCCTCCGAATTTGGTCCGATTTCTGGATTTTGATGAAGTCGGTCGGAGAGAGATCGAGATCATGGAGGAGTTGGAGAACGTCTTCTTTGTGGTTTTGGGGGTAGATGCCGAGCGTGTCGCCACAATTGTACTTTACTTTGGTACCTTGGAGGTCGATCGTGAAATGGCGGATGTCTCGGTCATAGCCCTCAGGAGTCAATCTTCTCACCTCGAGGAGAGGAAACAAATGGCTGCGAAGAGGTTTGAACGGTTTGAGTTTGTCCTGCGTGGTTTTTGAGAGCTGGACGGAATACTTCGGAGTTGGCGGGAAATCTTTTACCACTTTCTCGGCATGCAGTTTTTCATACAGCGAGGGAAGCCATTCGTAGTATTTTGTTTCGTACTTCTCCTCATCGCGGTCATCCCCCAGTCCCAGAGGCAGAAGGCATTCGCCTCCGAGAGAATGCAGCTTGGCTTCTAGGTTCTTCGCAGCTTGGTTGAAATGGACATAGCTATGGTCTCCCAAGCCAAACACACAGTAGTTGAGTCCAGATAACGAGCCAGGAGCGAGTTCGTCCAAGGCCTTGTAGAAGTCCTTCGCATTGCGCGGAAAATCACCCTGACCCGCTGTCGAGGTGATAAAGATCACGTTCTCCAATTCCTTCAGATCCGATGTATCAACATCGTTCATAGCTTCCAACGAACAGTCGATTCCTCTTCGCTCAAGGTCTTCTCGCAGCTGCTTTGACAAATTCTCCGCGTTCCCCGAATCAGAACCATAGAGAATGTGGATTTCTTCAGGACGATGAGCTCTATGAATTCAATTGCCAACGCTCTGCGTACAGCGCAAAAAGACGAATCGGATTCACCCACAGAGCCTTCGTCTTAAGGATACGGCATGGGGACGCTGCAGCACGTAGTACAGACAGCATGGATAAAATATGATAGGAAAAATATGAACGAAGCAACAACGCTCGAAAAACGAGCCGATTTCTGGAAATCATTTGGAATCAAACATTAGTCGTTAGAATTACACATATGTGAGGGAGTGAGATAACGGCTGGTGGTTTGAAAGAAGCATTGTATTTCATGCAGCAAGAGACAAATGATGTTCTGGAATCAGTCACATTTCGTCTAGTCAAATTCGTAGAGATTCATCAAACTACTCACAGTTAGGAGTATTATCTGGAAGTGAGCAAACTCACTGCCGTGGTAAAGAACAATGCACAGAAAATCGAATACAACGTAAAAGAGCCCGTGATTCGTTTGTTTGGAAGAGTTACAGATTCCATCGACATTTGCGTGCATATTCATAATGTAGACTCTATTTGAAAATAGTTCCATAGTATTATCCCTACTTTTTCGTGGGTATAGATGGAACATTTACAAACAATAACTTAGCGTCCCAAATGCTGCGTCTAGAGAGAGGGATCGAGCGATTTTTGCGTGAAAAGGAGAAAAACGAGTTTAGTCAATTCAAGTACATTCAATCTGTACACAATTTTGCTCGATTTTGACTAAAAATAGATGCAGCTCATTCGCGGAAAGTCAATTTACGGGTTTCATCTCGAAGATCAGCATTTCATCCGCATAGCGCTATACAATCCGATCGACGTGGTGACAGTCGCTCGCGAAATTGCAAACGGAAAGCTGCCAACGCCTGAAGACGCATCCCAGACCTTTCCGGCCATGCTTTGCTATGAGCACAAATACAATTATAAATTGAAGTTCTTGACGGATTACAAAGTAAATGTGTTTGGATTCACCACGATAACGAACATGCGAGTACATTCATTAGTCCATTCTGATTTTCTTTTAGCTTCGATACCACATCAACCATCCGAGTTTTTCTTCCCTTTTATCATCCCATTCGAATCGAATTCGTCATAGTTTATGTGCGTTGGAGGGAGACATTGCCATTACCGATCTTGTGATCGACCGAAATCAGAACGAAGAGTATTTGATTCCTTCGCTTCTCGCATTGAAACACAAAGTGGAGCGCTTGTTTGGCGTGCAGCCGTCGGTTTCTTTATCAGAAAGTCGATCTGCAAAAGCAGAAGATTTGTGTGAAAACGAAGCGATGCGATTTCAATTTCGATGCTATGCGGAAAGTGTGATGATGAGTAAAAACAACAACATCAAAAATGAAAATGAAAATGAAAATGAAAATGAAAATGAAAATGAAAATGAAAATGAAAATGAAAATGAAAATGAAAATGAAAATGAAAATGAAAATGAAAAGAAGAAGAAGAATATAAAGAAAAACGAACGTGATTCAATGAATGAAAAGGAAATGGAAATGGAAGTGGAGTTGGGGAGTGAAATTGAAGACGTGAATGAATCATTGCTGTGTTGTGACCCGTTGCTTTCGGGTGGAGAAATGAATGGAAAGGATCGAGAAACTTTGGATTTTTCGAATGGAAAGGAGTGCAAACTGGGGAAATCAGGGAGTGAAATGGAGAATCAGAGTGAAAATGACCAAAATAGAAATGAATTTGAAAGTGAAAATCATCCAAATGAATCGAATGAAAAGAAAAATGAAATTCATCCATGTGAAAAAAACACAACAAATACAAAACAATCGTACGATTACAAACAAATCATCCTTCCAAAAAGGGAAAAGTGGAAACCATTGTTTGCGGATGGAGAGATTTTGTATCGTCGATTTCTTTATTCTATAAAGCCACCTTCACGTGATAGTGTTGTATTGAAGGATCTAATGAAATCGTATCATTTGCCCTGCTGTCATTACGATGATTTGGTGACGATGAAGGAATTCAATACAACCGAAGTGTTGAATGAATTGGAACATGAAATTGAATTGAAGGGGGAGCAAACCAAACAGCAAAGCGAAAATCGAATCGAATTCTGGAAAGAGATCCTGGGCTCGGCTCCGATTCCTCGCTTTCGCCGTTTTGTGTACTCAATCAAACCTCCCATCATTCCAAAACAAGCTTCCTCTCCTCCACCAATCGAACCCACAGAATTTCAATCCAGTTTAAACTCGTCTACCCTTTTAAACTCATCAATCACTCAATTCTCACAAAATGAAACGCCTCCCGTAATGCATCGAACAAATTTATGAAATGTAGCCAAGTCTTCGATTGATGAGCATTGAATTGTTGTGTGAGAGCACAGAAACTGCAAAGCCAAATCCTAAAACAGACCCGATTTTGGGAGTTTTTTATTCCTTTTCAACAACGTAATTCATTGGCTTGTTTTGAATGTAGGGATCTTCATAACAACGATAATACGCCAATTCAGTGTGGAATCATTTACAGTTCTCTCTTTTTTCTCTCTGCATTAGCGGTAGATTCACTTGCATTCAGTTCCACGTTTCCACCTTATTTGTGCAAATCGTTTCATTCCATCCAATTTGTTAAGGAAGAAAGCGAGTTGTTGCTGGCTCTCATCAACGTTGTTTTGTCCTTCAATCCCGATTTTATTGTGGAATATGAAGTAGAATCGTGAATGAATTAAATCATTCGCAGATGCAACGCGATTCGATCGGGTATTTGATTGACCGCTGCGAACATTTGGGAGTTCCCGTTCTTTTCCTTCTTTCGCGATGCCCCTTTTCTCTGATTCATCAAGACGTTCATCGGAATTCAAATTTGTTCCATTCGTTCTACATCGATCCAGAATATAACGAATATCGTTATGATGGAAAAGCAAACTTCGAGCAATGGGGATATCAAACAAACGGCGTAATGAATGTGAATCCTGCCAACACGAAATACAATCAGCAAAAATCAAGCACGATTTCAATGAATGGAAGATATGGTTTTGATTTATAACTGAATTTAACGAATGTAGTGTTGTCACTGTTTCGAATTCTTCGAAGAAACGGATATCATTCCGGAAACAACAACGATTTCTGTGCTGTGATGAATTCGATTTATCACACAACCGTTCCCAAATATGAGAACGTTACTCTTCTAAAAATGTACCTTTTTTTGTTTTGGCATTCATCAGCAGGCTGAACTCCAGCCATTCAATCGATGCAGCAATCTTGTACATGCGCAAAAAAGTCTTTTACTCAATCCACATTCTCTATCACACACACATTCTAAATCGACTGATCGAGAGCTGCACGATTCAAGGCATCGATCTCACGGACGAGCTCACAAGAGGGTCGCAGTACAAAATCGAAAACATTTTACTACGAATTAACAACTCGAAAGAGTATAGCATGCTTTGTCTTAACGCTACCGAATCGCAAGTTTCTCTTCTATTTTTGTTTCTAAATTGCAGCTCGCTCATCAGCCTTCCGCTGCGAGCATTCCATTGGTGATGGAACCGTATTCCAACTTATACAATGATCCTCTGGTCGTGATGGACTTCCAATCGCTGTATCCCAGCGTTATGATCGCTTACAACATTTGCTTCTCGACCTGTCTAGGGAATCTAAACAAAAAAACGGGAGTTTGGATTGAACGGGTTTTGAATGGTAGTTTGGGATGTACAAAGGAACGGGGTTTGATGTGAATTATGAAGCAGGGATTCGAGAAATCGAAGCTGCATATAAAGGAGGTTTCCACGTTTCTCCGACAGGAACAGTATTTGTGAATAAGAATGTTCGAGAAGGAATCATCGTGAAGATGGTGTCCGAAATTCTTCGAATTCGGTAAAGAAACAAAGAGAAACTGAGCGATAGAATTCTGATCAAGAACGTGTTGAAAAACAACCGCAATCATCCCTTATACGATCATTACAAATCGATTCTCGACTTCAATCAGCTCGCATTGAAAGGAATTGTAAACACCACGTACGGATACATCAATGCTGGTTTTAGCGGTCGTATGCCGAACGCTCAAATCGGTGATAGCATTGTTGAATACGGGCGAGTGATCTTAACGAAAAGCATTAATTATGTACTGAATCATTTCAATGATGTGGAAGTGGTGTATGCAGATACAGACTCCATGTTTATTCAGTGTAAAGGATACTCGAGACATGACGCGTTTGCGTTGGGAAGGCAACTTGAAGGTCTTTGTAGAGTGAAAGAATGAGGAAATAGACGAGATTTCTGCATTGTTTCCGGTTCCAATCACTTTGAAATTCGAGAAATTGTATCATCCGTGCGTGATGGTAACGAAAAAACGATACACCGGTTATTGCTATACGAGCGAAGACGCCGCGCCATTGTAGAATTAAGAAAGAAATAGTTATGAATAGTGTGGAAGGAAAGGGAATTGAAATGATTCGGACGGATCAATGCGAGTATATCAGACAGTTAAGCGAGGATTTTCTAACGCGTGTGTTCACTTCGTCCTCTCTGAGCCAAGTTCAGACGTACGAATCATTTTGTATTGATATTTTCAGGTTTGTTCAGAACGAATTTCGAAAGATTCTGACCTCTCAGATCCCAATTCCGGATTTCATATTATGGAGGGAAGTGAAATTGGGGTCCTACAAAATGAAATCGTCGAACGCGACTGATCAAGACGGTTTTGAAGGAGATTTGGATTTCCATAGAATCATCGCTTTGAATCCTTCTCTGCCTCCTGCTGCTGTGATCAGCATTAAGCGAATTCTCAACGACGAAAGGGACGTTCCATTGTACAAAGAGAAGGTGCCTTATTTGGTGATTTACGGAGAACCGGGCGTTGCAGTAAGGAAGGGAGTTAAGAATAGAGTCGATTGAACGATCAGGTGATTTCTCCGTATGAATTGCTGAGAGAAGAAAACGGAGTGCGTTTGAATAATGATTATTATATCCGAAAACATGTGATTCCTGTGTTGAATCGAGTAGATTTGCGATTGTTGAGTGTGAAGTAGTTATCAACGATTTTTGGAATTGACGTCGAAAAGTGGTATCATTCAATGACCGAAGTCCCAAGTACTCCATCCTTTATCATTCCATCGAAATTCAAAAACCAGTTGTCGAGTGTTGGCGGATTATCCACACGATCAGGTGTCGATAAAGAACAAAGAATCGATGGATTTTATACCTCGAATCTTTGCTTCTTTTGTAGAAAAGTGAGCTCAGGAGATGAAATCGTGTGTTCGAATTGCAGAAAGCATCCACAAGATTTGTTGATTCGAATAGCAATGTGGATTCAAGATGTCGAACAACGCATTGAAGTACTTGGTTGTTTTTTCGCTTCTAATAAATAGTTCGTGAAAATGAAATGTAGGCAGTGCTCAGGACTTCTCGATATCGAAGATTATCATCAATGTGTGAACATCAGTTGTGATTATTCTTTTCAATGGAGACAGTTTCAGCGAGAACATCGATACTATCGATTCTTGTATCATTATTGTATTCAATTATTCGATCACTCTACATTCCATATTTGATTGAAACAAACAAGATATTCAAAGTCTAACAGTTTAAACCTTTACTGTTTTGGTCGTTGCTGGTTTCTTCACCTTCTTCACATTTACTTTCTTGTCAGTCTTCGTACCTCTTACCGATTTCACTCTCCGTAAATTACGAATTACCAGAAGAACCACAATTAAAATGACTATTATTACGATAACGATCACAACTACTAAAGTAACAATCGAGACACACAGTCCCGTTGCATTTCGCCATTCTCCATCCTTCTCTCCAAGCACACAGGCTCGTTTCTGAGTTCCCACAAAGGCTCCTTGTAGAGCACAATCATAAATTGCGATTGAATCCACTTCCGTTGATTGCCATATTCCTTCAGATATACATCGTCCAACACGAACAGTAATTGTTATTTCTGTACTCGCTACTCCACTCGGATTCTTTCCAAATACATGAATCAGTTCCAAACTAGTTGCAGTAACCGGTGTTCCACTGATTTCTCCAGTTTCTATGTTCAATTCTAATCCATCGGGTAGTTTCTGACCCGAAGCTAAATACCATTCTGTGATTCGATTTGTGAATGTCGGAACTCCTGTCGTTGCAAATACATCTCGAACAAATTCATATCGTGTGGCTGAGTATTCGATATTCCGAGGAACTTTGTAAATACACTTGTCCATTTTCACTTCGGACAATACTCCATTCTCACAAACTCGATAAGCATATCCATCAAATCCTTCATCACACAGAGAAGGCGAAATCTGACCTTCAGCTACAGTCGGGAAATCGCCAATACCTTCACAAATCGCACCCGATGCTTTACAATACATAAACATCATTTCCACAAGAATTAATGAATTGGTTCTCAAAGCATCTGTTTCCAAACGAAGACTCGGGAAATTCGCTACTCCCACTGGAACAGAAACGATTCCTCGCGTTCTTCCAGTTGTATTGAAGTCTTTGATTTCGGCAATGGTCGTATAATTCTCATTTCCAAATCTTCCATAAATAGAGAACGACCATTTGTTCACATCCTCATTTGTGTATACAGCCATCGCATTGTAGGACATTCCTTCCAAGTTTTGACTTGTCCAAGCAAAATCGATTTCATAAGAAGAATAGAGTGTTGCATAGGTCATTGGTGACATATCGAAGAAATTCATGACATCTCCAGGATACTTCGAAGGTCCGGTAAGAGAAGAGAATGAATCACGAACCACAGAACAATCGCTCACTCCAAATGTTCCCGTCGCATAGAAATCGAACGGAACTGACGAAGATGTATCAACCACCTGATGAAGTTCAATCGCAATCACATTATTCTCCAATGTCGCTTTCACAAACGGAAGAATCACATGGAAGAATACTGCAATCGATGAATCATGAGCTTGGGGAGCTCGTGTTGAGTCATCAACTACATCAGGCAGATTGAATCGAGCCACTTTCTTTCCATTCACATAAGCAATCAATCCACCTCCATATTTCACCATCACATTCATCACTTGATAATCTTCCAACGAAGGAATCGAGAAATGACGACGCAAATAGACCGTAGCTCCAGAACCAGTTCCGATTTCTCCAGCTTTCAATTGTTCCCAATTCGAGTCTTGGAAATCCACCGAAGTCCAATCCGAACTCACAAATTGTTTGGAAACGGACCATTCTGTAAATTCGTTTTGGAACGGAATAGAAGACGAGAATTGAAGTGATGTTCGAATGGGACTCATTCCTGCAGGGACTTGTTGCATTTCCAATCGGAAAGTTCCAACATCCACAGAAAGCATATAACCCGAAGGAGCTTCCATTCCCATGTTGCTCTCTGTCACAATTTCCATTGTGTACAAACCATCTGCTAAACAGAAATCGAAATAGACTAAAGTATTCATTTGTTCTAATGTATCGGAAGTCGAAATCGGCTCTCCGGCCATTTCTTTACCTGAATACAAATTGTAATGACTTCGTTCTGGATAATAATCAGTTCGAACAGTCATTGTGATGAGTCCCTTTCCATTTGTACACAATGCTACACTCAATGTGATTACAAACGATGAAGTTCCTCCCGTCAGTTTGTTGGCTGTAATCGTGTATTGAGATGCTTCTTTCACTGTTGTGGCTGTTCCTGAAATCATTCCTGTCATAGAATCGATCGTGATTCCTTCGGGAAGTGCAGGTTCGATTCTGAAATTGAGATAATACTCGGTTTCGCAATAGACTTCGGCCATTTCGATTCCTCGATAAATCTCAATGGGAGTTGGATAAGAAAGTGGAGCAATTTCCACGTTCACATTTTCAATGCGGAAATCAATTGCTAACACTTTCCATCCTGAAGCCGTTTTTCCTTTGAAATTTCGGAAACGATATGTATTGTACGGTTTTGTTGGTAATAAATAGAATTGTTTTGTTTGTCCTGCGAATGACCATTCTATATCCTGTCCAGTTTGTAACAGTGTCCATGATTCATCTTCTCGATTCTTGGCTTCCAATATGAATGACTCGATTCCTCTTGTATTGGATGTAAAGTCATTCATTATTGTCAACATATTAGACCATTCTCTTCGATCATTATTGAACTCCAATTCTACCCAATTATCATTATTGCTGTAAGCATAGATAGAATCGAATCGTCCCAGAGAGAAGGGATCATACCCAATGTTGAGAGAAGACGTATATTTATAATCCCATACTCGACTCTTTTCAGTATTACGAATCAATCGAATTGCACAATCAAATATAGATTCCGTTTGACTAGCAGTAATCGAAACCAATGCAATTGCTATGCGATTGGATCCTTCTACTAAATAATTCATTTCAGTATTCTCGTCATTATACGCCTTGATAGGTAACGAAATCAAATGGAATGAATTATCAGTATACGAATCCGATGCTGCAGACTCATTCGATAAATCACCTTCGATCGCATTTCGGAACACTTCGTATCCATTCAACATGATTATCATTCCATATCGATACTTGACATTCAAAGTGAACGAAGTCACATTGGCAAGTGATTGAATCGAGAAATTCTTTTTATAGAGTTGAATTCGATTGGACGAAGCAGGGAACACTGTATTCTGTTCCCATCCTTCTACTGATTCTGAAGCCCAATCTGCAGGCACTTCGCCCATTTTGTAATACCATTCTTCTCCCGATTGAATAGGATATTGTGTACTGATAATATAGGGATTCGGAGTTCCAACGAGTGAATCTCGATGAATTCGACCAATCATTTCTTTCTGTCCATTCTTCATCACTGTCCGAATGTTGATATAGGAATCAGATGCCCAGTATTCATTTCCAGAAGTCCCAATTCGAATACGATTTGCAGTCAAACACAAATTAGTTTTCACTATACTATCGTCCTCATTTCCATGATCTAGAGGAACACTGAGTAATATTTCATTTGTTTCGTCATCATATATCGATACTCAAGCTTCACTACTTGCAAGAAGCCTGTAGACCCGTTCAATTTCGATCAATAATGAATCACAACTTGTTATCTTCAAACTGAATGTTCCAGACAGTCCTTCACTCACAGAAGATGTCATTGTATAAGTAATGTTATCTGTAGTAACCGTAGCAATTCCAGAAATCGTACAAGTCGCACTATTCAGTTCCAAACCAGTGGGAAGTTCCGGACTAATACTACATCCAGATATATCGCTTCGTACAGGCTTGATTTCAACTTCATCATATTCGGCCAAATATTCATAACTGGATCGTGGGAATTCGATTCTTGTGAGAACAGGTACATTACAAACAAGGAGTTGTAATTCATAAGCAGAAAGCGAAGCACTTCCAGTATTCTCGATATTGACACGATAATGTCTCCACGACGAAGAATATACACTCGATGTCCACATACTGTGTCCATTATAAGTATAAGCAGCATTTTCAACAGTCAACATGGTTGTGTATTGTCCAGATGAACTAGACGAACCTCCAAGAGTAAATGTTTTGGGAGCTGCACTTACAGCACTGCAAGCAAACACTCGGAATCCATTTACTACAGGAATCGTATTTCCGTTATATGCATAATTGATTGTAGCAGGGAAAGTGTTTGCCCAGTAATAATCACCTTTGTTCCAGTTAAACGCTTTTTCTTGTGTACTGTCCAATGTAACATCCGTTCCGACAATGTAACAATTATCGCCTGCTGAACTCGAATATATTGATAACCAAGCATCGAATACTCGTTCTGATTCCGATGAATCACTTGTCATATGAATCTCGACTGCCAAAATCGAACTCCCTTCCACTTCTTGACCTCCACGAATTACTCCGCGGAATGTGTAATTTGAGTGAGATCCTGTGGCTGCAGTATCTCCACTCACACTACCTTCAGCCATGTTATCTCGATAGATTTCTAAACCATTCATATAGGCGACTATACCATGGCGATAATTGAAACGGACCTCATAAGCAGCCATTCCCACAATTCCATTAAACGAATAACGATAATACTGAGTGGAAGTTGGTTGCGAAATCGGATCATTGATAGACAATGAAGTCCATTGAGAATCATCAAACTGGTCTGTCATCCAATTATCCGAAACAGTTCCCTGATAGAATTTCCACGAAGAGTTAGTCGCGATTGGATTATAAAGTGACAAGGGGAAAATCTCGTACATATCATCGGTCATATAGTTTTTGAAGACTACATTTCCATAAGGACCTTCAATCTGGAGCCATGCTCCTTCATTCCAAGAATCACCGTACTCATCATAGAACCATACCTCATATTGATTATTTTCTGTAGAGTCGACACACCACTCCCAAGAATAAAGAGAATCATCTTCGAAAGGTTCACTTTCTTCATAGACAGTAGTTCCATGAACTTGCACTTGTTCTTCATGAGCATATGCAGTAGACATTTTGGTAAGTTTCATATAGACCTTGTTTTCGGGACAGGTAGTGGCATATATGCCTACAATGAAGACTAGGTGTTATAGAAGTGGAATAATAATACATAAGAAGAGAAGCATTATTGTTCTCATTATTGCAGAAAAAAAAGTGAACTTCAGACAGAATCTATTATGTTCTTCTGCAGTTGGTGTTTATTGGCGGCATAGTGATTCTTGATTATTATGATTTTTGTTCTTTGTGTGTTCTTTTGTGCTCAGCGCTGTAGATCATTCTATCGTCGATAAGACTGTGCTGGTATGGGAGAAATTGTACGTTTGATGATATCGCTGCATCATATTATTCTTGTTACAGATAATGTTTCTAGAACATGAATTAATTATATTCATGTTGTTATTTTGTGCTCGTACTCTTGAGATAATACATTGTCTTTACCTCATGGATTTGTTCATTTCAACAGTAGCGTACAATACGAGGATAAATCATTTCACATAATTCGCATTAATACACAATTTGAAATTCTTACCAATCTCAGTAAGATGGTTGTTTTCAAAAATAACAACATATTATCACATATTTGTGAGTAAACATTCAGCTAGTTTATTCGATTTGGTATGAATGCATCACTTCATTCTCCTATACAAACGAACAAAGGGAATATTCTAAAGAAACCATAGAGACCAATATCGTTTCAATCATATCCCAAAATTAGGCAAATCCTGAAATTGAGGTTAGGGTTTGATTTCTTATGGTTTAAATGTGCTTAATACACTGCATAATGGACACAAATAAAGATCAATATATAAAACTGTGACTCATTTCGTGAAACGTTATTTCCACCCTTTTATTCTCATCCTCATGTTTTTTGTATTCTGCTCTTTATCTTCTATATACAATAGGATTGGGCTATAAATTTAGTGGCTGATTCAAGTAGTCGATAGATTGTCCTATTTTTTTCTTGTTGTAATTCCAAAACCTGTTCATAGTGATTGTGCTTCGTATTCTTTCCATCTACGCTCAAACCCCCACCCAAACTCTCTTTTGGAAACAAACAATTCAACAACACATTTTTACACATAGCGACTATCCATCCGTTTCACAGGACCAAATTTCGGTGAAGAAGCTGGACTGTTAAAGCTCGGTAGCGGATCGATAATTCCGAATCCTTTCGGCAACCGGTCAACTCCCGGTTGTTCTAACAGCGAATCTCGCTGCCCAGAGCTGGCTCCTTCATTCACAAACATGCCGGAAACACGCGGTCGCTGCGCCTGGCCGTTCTTCATTGTCTCCATTCGCTGGTTGGCTGGCATTTTGATGGTCGAATCCACTCCTTTCAACGACACATCGCGCGGATTGTTAATGTCAAATCCCGTATTTCGGCCAAATCGACTAGGACGCGGAGACAACGTGACTCCCGATGAATCGACATGCACAAGCGGACGCTGATGCATGGTTCCCAGAGGCGGAATGGACTTGCCTAGATTCGTAGGCCCTGCTCGCATCGTCATCTGCGTCTTTTTCAGATCGTTGAAATCGCCGAACAGATCCTTCTCTTGGTTCTTCGGCGTCATTCGGCTCCGCTGCAATTGCTGCTTCATCACTTTCTGCGCTTCCTCGGTCTTGCGAAGCTGCTCTTGGATCTCTCGCTTCTTCAAAACCGCTTCGCGCGTCTCGGCGAGTTGTTCGAAGAACGTGGCCAGATCGTCGATAATATTGGAAATCAAATAATCCTTCGGACAAGCTACGCTTCACCACCCCTCTCGATTCGTACCGTATTTCTTGACGAACTCCTTGTAAAGCTCGTCCACCGTATTGGCCAGCTCGCGCACCGCTTCCACCGACTTCACGTGGTCCGCGTGGAACTTTTTCATCTTCTCCGGATAGAAATCGTTGGGAGCGCACTTCGGTTTCTTTCCCTGATTCGCGAGCTGATTGAAGGTCTTCTCGTAATTGGAGAATTCTTGGAGCATTTGCTTGTAGTCCTGACCCTTCAAGGCAGATAAAAACTTGAATTCGTCGATCACAGAGAGAAGCGACGTGTTGGCGTCCTGCTCCAGCTGTGCGTAGAGGAAGCTAAAGTGAAAAGGAGGGAAAGAAAACGCACTCTAGCAATGTCATTTTGTTGTCTATCGACTTGGTGTCGCGCAGTTTGGGCAAATAGGAAAGCAGGAAACCGTAATAGCCACGTCGATTGCTCTTTTCTATGCGTCAGCAACAATCCACTTCTGCTTACCATTCAAAAAGTTTCCAATCGCGAGAATGAGCTCCATGAGATGACTGAGATTGTCGCTTCGCACGCACTTCTCAATCGCGACTTTGAATCGATCGATCTCGTTTCGCATATCTTCGATCGCCGAAGAGAACTGATAATACGTTTTGATGCAGGCCAGACGTTCATTCAGGAAGGGAATCGTCGATAGAACCTTGAAAAATCGATCGACTTCGTTCAGCACGCTCAGATCCCCGTCGTAGCCCTTCACGATCTCGATTTCTTCTTGGGTCGGAGCATTGGACACCAGGATTCGAACCATCTCATCATCCAGAATCGCATCGTCCACTTCGATAATCGCATCGCGGATGTCTTCGATCTTCGGCTTCAGGCGCACGATCGCCATTCCCACATTCCGAAGTCGCTTCTCATCGCGAATCAGCTGCACTTGCTCTTCCTGCTCGGTCGATTTCGCGGCTTCCTGCTTCGATTGGGAGAGCAAAAACGTGTTTTCCTTCGCAGCAAACAGCGTCTCCAACTCTCTGTAGTCGATTTCCTTCTCCACCGTCGCGTGCATTTTCTCCCACACGCTTCCTTCGATCGCGTTGTTGTCGATGCAATCCCAATACAAGTTCTTCATACGATTTTCAGGCACGATATGCAGCTGGCGACGCCGCAGCTCCGCCTTCTTTTCCGTAATGATCGGAACAGCTTTCGGTTTGGGCTTCGAAGCGGCTGTTGAGGACGCAGGTCTCCATGATTCCGCTGCGGGCTCGTCGTTTCGCGATGGCTGCGCGCCACCGGGAGATTCGTAGTCGAGAATCGACGGGTCAACGCCCTCCTGCTCCATCTTGATAATCAAATGCTCCTTGGGAATGTGCATGTCGAGCAGTTTGAACCACTTTGCGTATTCCGGATTGTTTCGAGGGTTGTTCGGATCGTACTGCGGCTGTGGAGCGGCAGCCGCACCCGAAGCAGCGGCAGCGCCACCTTGGGAGCCTGCAGGAATCACAGCGGGGATCACTCCCTTGGCTTGAAGGCGCTGCAGAATGTCATCTTTATAGGAGAGAATGATCGCGGGACCGCGAACGACCTGCTCGTCGTTTCCTTCCTGTCGACAGACCATCGCCACATCGTCGAGAGCGACGCCGCTTTCAAACATGGCGAAGTACTTGCTGTACACTGGATCATCTCGCATGAAGCGGAGATCCATATCGTTGGAAATCTGGGAAATGATATCGCCCACGAGTTTGTTGATGTATTCGGAGGAAGTGTGCGCCATAAGCGGCTGCTTGATTTGCTGCTGGAGCTCCCGAATCTGCTCCTTGTAGTGGTCCTCCATGTCTTCCTTGATCCGAACCATTTCGTACTTCTCGTTCAGAATGTCGCGCTGGTTGATCAGATCTTTCAGTTCTTCGTCTGTGACGTATTCACGGTCCTGATAATAGTTCGTCGTAACCACCGAGTTCGTCGTGCGAACAATCAGCTTCCACATGCTTTTTCCCACGAGCGAATCGTGCGGAATCACAAGCAAAATGCGCAACAAATTGCACAAATACTCCCAGTTCGAACCGTCCTGCGTCTGCTTCTGAATCACTTCTACAAGTCAGGCGCGTTCCCCATCCCAGACGAATCATATCCACCACGTCGCTGCAGTCCACGCCGCTGAACACCGCGGCTTCTCGGTCTTCCTGCATGTTCTGAATGAAATTGCCAAAAATATTGGTGATTTCTTCCGCAGCGGAGGGATAACGCTGCAGCAACGACTCATGCATTCCATCGTAGCCAAGCGTGAACAAATCGGTGTAGATCTACTTTCAACTTATAGCGCCAAGCCTACAGCCATCTTCACGGCAATGCTTTCCGACTGCTGAATCAGCACATTCAAAAAGACCAGAATGTTCGTCACCGTATCAATATCCTGACTGATGCTCAGCAGCGAGAGAATCGACTGGAATCGCACCTTCTCCTGCGCGAACAGCATCATTTCGTCGATAGCGCGCAGCACCTGCTCGTGACCGCGCGAGCTCCGCGAGATGATCGTTAGATACATGAAAATCTTTTGCGTGATGGCGGGCTGTCGAAGGAACGCGCAGAGAAGCAGCGTGTAGACAAAATCCTCGACATCCAGAAGCCACATTAGCATGTCGTGCGTTTTGAGAATCGATCGAACCATCGGAAGCACTTCGTGCAGCTTGAGCAGATCGGCTCGGGTTCGATTTGGATTCAGCGCGATGGAGAGCATGATTTGCTGGATTCGGTGGAAGCCATGAAGGTCTCGGAACTTTTCCAGAAACGCTTTGGGCGAAGTTCCGATGATGATGCGGATCTCTCGGATTTCGCTGATTTCCAAATCGGGCTGTTGATGAAAAGAGGCAAACCAAACTCACCTGGTTCAGCAGATCCACGCAGGTTTGCACCAGCACATCGCCCGAAATCGCGTTTTGCCGGTTTTGCGTAATTAAAATCCATTTTCGCTCCTTGGGTTCCTTTTCTACCATCAAATCCCATCGTTCTTCCGGAATTCCGAGCGATTCCAGTGCTTCGATGTACATCTTGTTGAGCTCGCTCATGTCTTCGGGAGGACTGACCAATTCTTTCATGTGTTGGAGCGTGGTAATTAACTAGAAATTACAAAAGTATCATAACAAGCACAGTCACGATGAAGCTGCTGGAGTTTGCCAACTTTTCATCCGCTACGAAGGTGATCATTCGGTCGCCCACCTGCAGATCAATCGACTTGTGAGATTGGATCTGAGGGTTGTCCAGCCTGGAGGGTGAATTAAACTCCAACGTGGCGCTGAGCTGGATTGCTCGGCAGTGACGAATTGAAACCTCCGGATTAAATTCACTATGAGAGTAATAAAGGACATCATCCTTTAAATAGAGATAACGTTCTTGATATACAAGCTACAGATAACTTGAGTATTAAAACCCTTACCTTCTTCTTTGAAAGCGAGGCATTCTTCACTTTCAGCACCCAGCATCCAAATTCACGGGAAGCATTTAAAGTTCGTTTCGACTTCCCTCCCTTCGTTCGTTTGAATACAGAAGAAGAGTTTTCCGCTGAAAGCAAATCTGCGTTGGTTACAAATTCATTGCTCTTTGCATCCTCTGCAAGGAGACGAACCTTGTCGCCATAGGCTTGCTTATAGAGTGAGATACTTCTCAACCGTCTTGAATCACCTGATGTGTCTAATCCATCAATGTCTGTAGAATTCATTGTATGTTACAAACTGAAAAATAGAAAGATAGCAAGATTCCAACAGAGAAAGATAGAATAATACGTTAAAACAATAATCGTTCGGATTTTTGGAATTAGCAAATTAGTGACTGTTGACGGATTTCCTATTCAGCAACTAGGATACCATGGATATGCATCGCAATGATATTTCGTTTCCACATGCATCTATGGGTGAGAGCAAATCAATACAAGTTATCACGGCAGAATCTAATCAAGATAGATCGCTCAATTTAATCAACCATATTCTGATTCAGATTCTATCGTGGAGGAAAAAGCGAAGGTATTTCGTCAAGAAAACAGAGATTCATTCTTTTGAACAGTACATCTAAATGCTGCCCAGTTTCAGAATTATGGGAAAAACTGCTCCGGCTCTGACAAGAGCATTCCGAGCTACTGCCTGCCGTTCCGCTGTAGTTGGTAATACTGCAGATGCTAAGGTCACGAAGGATCTGGGCACTGCTTATCCTATTGGTTTGCACTGTGGGTAGCCAAGTTAGCTTGTAGTGGACCACGAGTACGACTGCGTGGTTGTCGGTGCTGGAGGTGCGGGTCTGCGTGCCGCTATGGGTCTTTCTGAATACGTATTGGCTTTTCTGTGATTTTGCTGACGCACAGGGATTCAAGACCGCCGTGATTACCAAACTGTTCCCCACGCGTTCTCACACCGTCGCTGCCCAGGGAGGCGTGAACGCTGCTCTCGGCAACATGGTAGGAGGTTCGTGCGTTGATTCTGAAGGTGCAGCACGAGGACGACTGGCGTTGGCACTTCTACGACACGGTGAAGGGTTCGGACTGGCTGGGTGACCAGGACGCGATTCACTACATGTGCCGCGAGGCTCCGCGTGCTGTGCGCGAGCTGGAGGCGTACGGTCTTCCGTTCAGCCGTTGCGAGAACGGCAAGATCTACCAGCGCGCGTTCGGTGGTCAGACGAAGAACTACGGCGAGGGCGGCCAGGCGTACCGCACGGCTGCGGCTGCGGACCGAACGGGCCACGCGATGCTGCACACGCTGTACGGGCGGTCTCTGGCGTACAACACGTCGTACTTCATCGAGTACCACGCGCTGGATCTGATCATGAACGGCGACGAGTGCGTGGGCGTGATGGCGCTGTGCCTGGAGGACGGGTCGATCCATCGCTTCCACTGCAAGCAGACCATCATCACCACCGGCGGCTACGGTCGCTGCTACTTCTCTGCGACGTCTGCGCACACGTGCACGGGAGACGGCACGGCGATGGCGCTGCGCGCGGGCATTCCGCTGGAGGACCCCGAGTTCGTGCAGTTCCACCCGACGGGCATCTACGGCGTGGGCTGCCTGATGACGGAGGGCTGCCGCGGCGAGGGCGGCGTGCTGCGCAACAGCGAGGGCGAGCGCTTCATGGAGCGGTACGCGCCGACGGCGAAGGACCTGGCGTGCCGCGACGTGGTGTCGCGCGCGATGACGATGGAGATCCGCGAGGGCCGCGGCGTGGGCAAGCTGAAGGACCACATCTACCTGCACCTGGACCACCTGCCCGCCGACCTGCTGGCGGAGCGCCTGCCGGGCATTTCCGAGACGGCCATGATCTTCGCGGGCGTGGACGTGACGAAGGAGCCGGTGCCGGTGCTGCCCACGGTGCACTACAACATGGGCGGCCTGCCCACGAACTACCACGGCCAGGTGCTGAAGCCCACGGAGCAGGACACGGAGAAGGTGGTGCCCGGACTCTGGTGCGCCGGCGAGGCGGCCTGCACGTCGGTGCACGGCGCCAACCGCCTGGGCGCGAACTCCCTGCTGGACATCGTGGTGTTCGGCCGCGCCTGCGCGAACTACATCAACGAGATCAGCAAGCCCGGCGAGGCGAAGACCCCGCTGCCCGCGGACGCCGGCAAGGCCTGTCTGGAGAACCTGGACCGCCTGCGCTACGCGAAGGGCGCCATCCCCACCGCGCAGCTGCGACTGCGCATGCAGCGCACCATGCAGGACTACGCGGCGGTGTTCCGCACGGAGGAGACGCTGCAGGAGGGATGCAAGCGCATGAACGAGGTGGTGAAGGAGATCCGCGACGTGGGCATCACCGATCGCTCCATGATCTGGAACACCGATCTCATCGAGACGCTCGAGCTCCAGAATCTCCTCGAGCAGGCACACTGCACCATGATCGCCGCCGAGGCGCGCAAGGAGTCGCGTGGAGCCCACGCGCGCGAGGACTACAAGGAGCGCGATGACGTGAACTGGTTGAAGCACACCGTCGCCTACCACGACGACGCTCTGTTTGGAACGGGAACCACCAAGCTGATGTACCGTCCCGTGCATATGAACACGCTGGACGAGAACGAAGTGAAGCCCATTCCGCCCAAGGCGCGTGTGTATTAATCGTTTATTGTAACTGTGTTGTTGTAATTAGGAGTGTTTGTTGGGAGATTTTTGTGTGGGTGTGTGGGTTAGATAATTGGAGGGGAGTGTTTTCTGGAGGAGGGGTGGTCGAGAGAGTGGGAGAGTGAATGTTCAATAGGATATGTGTCGAAAAGAGTCGTAGTTGGATAACTAGATAGAAATTGGTGGTGGTGGTTTATTCTAATGGTGTGAAGAAATTGCATTTGAGGAGAAAAACAGAGTTTTGAAGCATGTTCCATAGTCCTTCCTGCTTTCTATATCAGATTGTATCTAGAAGCATTTATATCAATATGGTTGAATCAAATGGAAAGAATGTGGGAACTTGGGCAGCAGTTACTAATTACTATACTTTTGTACAATCGCTCCATATTCGTTCTTTTCAATGCGATCTCGTTCATTGAGGATTGATTTTGTCATACCTTCCAGAAGAAAGAAACACATATACTCTCATATCTCAACAATAAGAACAGACAACATTGTTAAAAGAAGCAGTGCATGACTAATGAGTTATTATTATTTATATTTCACACCAAATCGATCATCTTTCACCTGTCCATTATTAGTGGAGACTTATGGAAATGCTAAAAATCGAACTATTGCATTTTTGTTATTTTGTATGTTTATTTATTTTCTGGATATGAGAGCGATTCTTGTATTATCAGTCATCTTACAGCTAATCTATGCCTCTGCGACTTATTCATGCGATCCAACTGGCTATTTTGACTACTTAAGTGCTTATCCTTCCAAGTACGGATCGGTGACTTCGGAATTTCCAATGTAATACTATTCAGTAATTACAATACATAGGGATCATTTCAATGACTGGAAACAAGCCTGTTTGGATATCGAGAGAAAGGCTGAATATAGACACTATCCCATGAATTTCTCTATTCTGTCTGATTTTAGTGATGAAGACTTGAACCAGATGATGAATCTCGGCATGAAGTATTCTGGAGAAGGTTCTTATGCTGATCCTGAGGATGATGTGCCTGCACCTTGGACAGGAACTATTGTTAATCGTGACTTATGTTCTGGAGCTGAGAAATATTCGACTTCCAATTCGAAGGCTACTTCATGGGCAAGTGCGTTGATCTTTGCTGCAGAAACTGTTTTGAAGAAAAGAGGATATGATGAACCGTTGTCCTTGTCGTATGTTATCCAGTGCCTTCCATACAGCCAAGAAATTGAACCGAACGATGTTACTCCTTCTGATATCATTGCATTTGTGACAGAGAAAGGACTGATGAGCGAAGCCGTTGCTGGATTGCTTGATGAAAACGAGCTATGTTCAGCGAATACTCCCAAGTTCTATTTTGAAGTGGAGAAGAACGATATTCCGAACAAGAGTGGATTGATGAAGTTTATTGCTGAGGGCAATCCTGTGATTGTGCTGATGGCTCTCGACCTGGTTCGAATGAAGACTGTGAACGATGTGACAGGTGATGACATTTACACCGGAGCTACGCAGCAGCCTTCTCTGTATGGTGTGATGAAGGGATTCGATGAAAAGAAATGGACCGTGACTTTCAACGTGGTGCCTTGCGAGAATATCGAGATGAATCTCCCTGTTGTGGATAATGATACAAACGCGAACTATGCTGGAATTGCTGGATATGCGATATCGATGAAACTACTGTCGGTACCTCCAGAAGTCATTTGCTTTGATGTGAAGAAGGACATCAGAGAAATACCTGATATAGTATCCAAACTGAGATTCAAGCACTTTAATCCTAGCGATGTTGAAGAACTGACACTTGCTTATCAATATCTAAGAGATCTGATTATCGAAGACAATGCATTCCCTATTATGTCTTCCTTCAATATTTCTTGTCCCATTCTGAATAGTTTCTTAATTGCTGATAGCACTATGTCCGGCCTAGCATCCTCACGTCGCTTGATGGAAATGAATGGATACTTCATACTGAATACTCCGAATCTGATGCTTATGAATGTCGGAATACAATCTCTGTTGAACTTTATGGCGATGTCTGTGACTCAGATCAGTTCGAATTTCACACTGGAATTGGGAGCTTATTCCATGAGCAATGTGGAGAGAGTTGAGTATATGGTGGAAATTCCGATGGACATTGTGACCCATATCCAGACAACGATTGAGAATAACGTAGGACATGAGAACCCTGTGGTTATTGTACCAATCAATCCTGTTGTGACTCCTACTCCTACGCCCACTCCTCTTCCCACTACACTTCCTCCACCAACTACTGCAACTCCGACGACTCCAGTACCAACTACTCAGCCTCCTACAACTCAGCCTCCTACTCCTACTCCTACTCCTACTCCTACTCCTACTCCTACACCCACGCCCACTCCTACTCCCAAGCCAACTACCCAGCCTCCTACTCCTACTCCTACTCCAACACCTACACCCACGCCCAAGCCTACAACTCCAACACCTACTCCCACACCCACACCAACGCCCAAGCCTACAACGCCTACACCTACACCTACTCCTACTCCCACTCCTACGCCCAAGCCTACAACGCCTACACCAACACCCACTCCTACTCCTACTCCTACTCCCACTCCTTCCATTACTCAACCTGTTTCATATTCCATCGAAAGATATTATGGTGATACTCCAGACAACTATGAAAATATGATTATCTATTATGGATTGAGTGATTCTGAATTCCTGTCTCTTTCCTATAACTCGACTTCAACAGAAGTTATCAATGGAACCGCAATTCCACAACTACTAAGAATCTATTTGGAAGGAATCAACAATGGATGGAAAAACGATTCCTATGTTATTATCCGCAGTGAATTTGGAACTACTGAAAGAATCTCGCTCAATGGAAAACTCTCGACGAATCTATTTATCCACCTTTCGTATGGATTGATTCCAGAAACATTAGTAACAAGCTGTGATGAGTATTCCAATGTGGATTCATCAACTAAAATACTTCACATCGCAAGTAACGCCTGTAACGACGATAAACTAACAACATTTACTACAGAAAGACTTAGTGAATTGATCCAGTTGGAGATTGATAGTTGGAATTTCAAAACAGTCAACACATTTGACATTGACAACAATCAAAAACTAGAATATGTGAATATCAAGTCCAACTCCTTTGTAGAAAGAAAAACACAATATGATACTGAATTTGATAATGATGGATCTGCATCATTCCGTATTGTGAATTGTGATTCACTTAGATCAATTGAAATCGGAGATTTTTGCTTTGCTAGCTATGGAGGTGTATTTGAATTAAAGAATTTACCCTTATTGGAGTCTATCGCCATTGGTAGTAATGTGGAATTTTCACTGAACTTTTACTGGTCTTCATTTGATATTCGAGGTAATAGTTTATTATTATATATATATAATGATAGATCTTCCAAGTCTCAAATCCATTGAATTAGGCGCTTATGCATTTGCTGATTCCCATAGAATAGTAATAGAAGGTTAGAATATATAGTAGTCGGATAAGACAATAGATCTCCCTTCATTACAATCAATTTCAGTTCGTCAGTGGGCTCTTGCTGGTAATTCCAATGATACTTCATGTTCCTTAACAATGAGAAGTACAAATTATATATTCACTAGTATATAGATCTTCCTATACTGGAAACCGTTACTTTTGATTGGGGAGTGTTTACACATCCTCGTATTATACAATTGGAAAGTATCTACAATGTCTTAACTTATAATATTATAGATATTCCTAATTTAGAAAATGTAACATATGATGGATATTTCACTAGTGTAATGCTCTTTACTGTTGATAGTAATCAAATTTACTTAATTATTCACATTCTTAGATGTTCATCCTACATTTGCTCTATATCTCACTGAAACGACTTATTCTTGTGATTATATTCAATCTATTCCTTCAACTAACACTACCATTATTCTACCAAATTGGACTTGTAATGAGGTAAACTATACAACATTTGATTTCTCTCGATTCATTGATCTTGAATATTTGGAAATCGGAAGTGATAGTTTTGGTTTTGTAGAAACATTTAATATGGATGGAATGCATAAATTGACAACATTGATAATAGGCAGTTCCTCGTTTACTGAAAGCAAATATGCTGAAGATAATCGTGTACATAAATCATTCCACATAAAGAATTGTGAACTATTGGCATCCATTGAGATTGCGGGTAATGCTTTTTCAGATTATGCAGGTGAATTTGAATTAGCAAATCTTCCTACATTAAAGACAATCAGTATTGGTTCCGGTTATTATTTCTCCAATAATTTCTATCATAGTTCATTTGTAGTTCGAAGTAATTATAGTTTGCAGTCCTGCAATCATTAGATCTTCCCAGTTTGGAGTCTATTGTGCTTGGTCAAAATGTATTCCAAGAATCCATGAACACAATAATCGAAGGTTCATCACACTGCGTATACATTATGAATCGTAGACTTACCTTCCTTAAAAACGATACATGTGGGCCAAAATTCTTTGGTGGGAGTTCATAATGATACATCATGCTCATTAGTTATGAGAAGTAATTATTGTATTCTCCAAGTAATAATAAGATCTCCCTAATTTATCTTCTTTGATTTCTGATTCTGTAAGCATTAACTATCAACGTATTATTATTTTGGAAAGTAAAAGATAATTGTTGTTATTAATCTCAGATATACCCAATATTCAAGAATTGTCGGAATATGAAACTTTTGATCATGCTCTTATTACTTCAGTCAAAAGTAGTTTCAAATAATGTCTCCATAATATATTTAGATGTGAATCCTACACTTGCCAAGTATTTTGCGGAAACTACTCATTCTTGTGATTATATTCAATCTATTCCTTCAACTAACACATCTATCATTCTGCCAGATGGGACTTGTAACGAAATGAACTATACAACATTTGATTTCTCTCGATTCACTGATCTTGAATATTTGGAAATCGGAAGCAATAGTTTCGGTTTTGTGGATACATTCATCATTAATGGATTAAGCAAACTAACAACGCTAATAATAGGAAGAAACTCATTTACGGAAATAAAGAATGGTGCTGCAAATAACCCTGATAAGTCATTCCACATAAAGAATTGTCAATTACTAACATTGATTGAAATAAACGACAATAGTTTTTCCGATTTTTCAGGTGAATTTGAATTGGTAAATCTTCCATCCTTAAAGTCAATCAAAATTGGTAATGCCGATATGTTATCAAATAGTTTCTTCTATAGTCCATTCATTATTCGAGGTACTTATTTGATTGGTTGTTTTGAGGTGTATAGATCTACCAAGTTTGCTATCTATTGAATTAGGCATGTATGCATTTTGTGAAACTGAAACTGCTATCATCCAAGGTACATTATGTTTTGAATTGGATATTACTTAGACCTTCCTTCTTTAGAGTCAATTAGTCTGGGAGAATTATCTCTAGCTGGTAATTTGGATATGTCTTGCTCGTTGACAATGAGAAGTAATATAACCGAAGAAATGATAACTAGATCTTCCAAATTTGACGACTATTGTTGATAATTATTATGGATCTCTATCTAGTTTTATGATAGTAACACTAGAGAGTACATGAATAATAATAATAATAATAACTTTTAGATATTCCTAATTTGCAAAATGTGAATGCATACAGTTATTTCGATTATACTCTCATTGCTACTATTAACAGTGATTCTTCGTTTGTTCATTCACATTCTTAGATGTTCATCCTACATTTGCTCTATATCTCACTGAAACGACTTATTCTTGTGATTATATTCATTCTATTCCTTCAACTAACACTACCATTATTCTACCAAATTGGACTTGTAATGAGGTAAACTATACAACATTTGATTTCTCTCGATTCATTGATCTTGAATATTTGGAAATCGGAAGTGATAGTTTTGGTTTTGTAGAAACATTTAATATGGATGGAATGCATAGTCTGAAAACATTGAAAATAGGTCCAAAATCTTTCACACATTATAAAAATTTTGATCACTATTATCCTGGATCTATATTTCACATAAAGAATTGTGCATTATTGGAATCCATAGAAATAGGAAGAAACAGTTTTTCTGATTATTCAGGTGAATTTGAATTAGAAAATCTTCCCTCGTTACAGACCATCAGTATTGGTGATATGATGAATGATGATTGGTCGTCACATAATTTCTATTATTCTGCATTTATCATAAGAGGTATCAAAGATAGATTACATCTAATTGATAAGATCTTCCAAAACTACAATCTATTATATTGGGCATGTATGCGTTTAATTTTGCGGATCCAATTGTTATAGAAAGTATTTTTGTTAACAATGTGATTTCACCTTGTAGATCTTCCATTATTGCAATCGATTAAGATGGGTGATAGTGCTCTCGGTTTCAGTTCTCTTCTAAAAATGCGAAGCATGAATTCTATTTGCTCCTTTTAATAGTTAGATCTACTTAACCTTCAAGATCTAACATCTCAGTATTCTAGCTTTAGTACTGTTTCTAGAGTAATATTAGAAAGTATATTTTGTGATTAATCATTATAATAGATATTCCAAATCTTGTTAATGTTGATCTTCCTGACTCATTTTGGTATGTGGAATATAAATCAATTAAGAGTAATGTCATTATACTATTATAATGCGTAGATGTTTCGCCTTTACTAGCTGATCTTGTCGTTGTTTACGAATATTAGAAATCAATCGAATCGAAATACAAGTAAGTTACTGAAGCATAAAGTGTTTGTTTGAATCACCATTCAATGAAGGTTTGTTAGCGCGTATCCTTCGTTGTTTTCTTATTATCACTTTATTCAAAATTAATATAATTATTAATAGAACCTATTTATATGTATTAGTTTTGTATTCTTTATTATAAATAACAACTAATTATGGAAATTTCCTTACATCAATTATCATCATCACTTCTCTAGTAATAGTGTTTTTCTTGATCATTCATCTAGGTACCTATGTTTTTACCATTCCAAATCTATCATTTATTCCATGGTACTGTGAATGCGCATAATTAACAATTGTTGTCCATTTTTAACATCCCACTGAACTATAATACGTTATAATACGTCTGTTGAGTTTTGCTAGTTGATTAGTTGTGTATTGACGTGTATTGCATTATAATAATTGGCCGCCTTTTTCGCGCCAACAATCTCCATTTTTGTCATTAAAGCCTGGTCGTCCATATCAAGCCGCCTCTCCGCTGCGCGCTATCATATATTCCGATCCACCCCTGATGCCGCACGTCAGCAGGGAAAATATATGAGTGCAAAATCATGCCAATACCTAACTACTCGGGAAGTCAATGACTCCCCTATTTTTCACGCTGTCTATGGCAAAGAGGAATAATGTACTGCTCCATACTTATCCAAAACTCACCTAGTAACGACTCGTACGAATGGATCATCCCTTATAGTTATTAGAACCCCTACATCACTTCCATGACTGTTTTCTTCACACTCAATAAAGTCATGTTCAACAATGTGGATTCTACGAATGTGGTCACGAACTCGAATGATGAAGAGCTAACGATTCCTCCTGGATACTACACGATCGGTCAAATCATTGCCATCCTCAACACCATGACTGATACTACGTTCTCGATATCTACGAAGGCTTCGAGTTATGGGTGTATTTATATCCAGTACCCACACACCATCGATTTCACCAATGCTCCGGATATTCGAGAAATCCTCGGTTTGGAAGGACAAATGGTCATTCTATTTGCTTCGTTCTATGGATTGAATGTGATTGATATCACGCGAAATCGCCAAGTGATCCAAGTGTACTCGTCCCTCGTACGTTCCTCCGATCTGAAGATTGCCAACCAGAACAACAATCTGCTCACCACAATGATTATTGACGATCCCGAGGTTAATTATCTCCGCACCGTGGAAGACATCTGCATTCCGATGATAACCCGATTCGATCGATTGATGTTCCTGTTCCGCGATATGGATGGTAAGATCATGCGATTGAACGGCGAATTCGAACTCCAGTTGACGATAGAAGATGTGTTTGATCAAGTGCCTTCCTCAATTCTACCTATGAACCAGTTCAGTATGATGGAAGTGTTCGGTAATACTACGAAGAAGGAAGTGAAGCTGGACAATCCTCTGTCATTCGATCAATGTTCCAACTCGTCTGTGTCACTCTATACCGATTTCGTGTTGCACAACGTACCAACCGATCAAGTGATATTAATCGATGCAGGGACATACCCACACGAGGTGTTAATACCCAGAGGAGCCTACGACATCACGAACGGCATGAGTGTGATCCGAGTGTACAGTAGTATCAATGCTCAAACATTCGGTCTGAAGAGTCCGCTGATCGATAACCTGATTCATGTATCGATGGGACTGAACAACATGATCACCTGGGACAACCTATCGATCGATGTGATTGAACAATCGAACCTGGATTCCATTGATTGGGTACTGACGGATGCAAATGACCGCCCGATCTCATTGAATTCGAATGTGTACATCTCATTCACGATATCATACTAGTACAACTTCAGTAAGGTATTCAAGAAGATAGATAGATAGATATCAATGTTTATCTTCTATATATCTCTATATATATCTGAAAAGTAATAGTTTGATTGTTGCCTCCAACAAATAATCAGCCAGATATGTTTCACAGCTTGATATTGGACAACTACTCATTCCCATAGAGTCCATTCTTATGGATTTCAGCTTTATCATCAACAATACTGATATCACTATTAGTGAGTAATTCTATTCATCCTAATGAGTTGGGAACCAAAGCATTTCACTTTCATCAACCAACTCAAACAGCAAGTATTATGTATACTATTGTTATTCATGCTCGTAATAGAACAACATTGTGAATCACTTTGTATCCCTATTGAAGTGTACAATTCGATCCTTCCTTTAAATAGGAGATATTCTGCATTATTTGGCAGGTGGGGGATACTATATGGGTTAGAATAAGGGATAGTATCCTCTGGCAATATAACAAACTCTGATAGGTTCAGAGTGCATCAAAACGACAAAAACTGCACACCAACTATCGAAAAACCTAGAAACAGTGGAATATGAATATATCTCTATTTGTTCGTATAAAATATATTATGTATTCTACCTTATTTTGCTCAGTTCTTCAACGACACACCCACCTTTCTCACAAACTCTACTATTCGATTCTACTATACACATATCACATATTATTTATATAAATGATAACCCAAAAACTGTTTATCGCTAGCTTTTCCATTTTCATTCCTATCATCATCTTCTACATACCCTATTTCTTTCTATCCCATCTAGAGTAGATTCCAAATGAATAGAACGAAAAACAAAACGCTTCCACTGGAAACAACACTCTTCGATCTATTCATTCCACAATATCCCATTTCCGCTCATCTCCTTCCACTTCACAGTAAAAACAACTCCCTCCCTATTCGAAATCTATTCTTCCACTCATACCCAATTTCAATACTATTTTCACAATTGCACAATTCCTGTGTATTTTAGAAATCATTTGTTTTACAATAAAAGCTATTAGTTTCGTCTTACTGGGTTTGAATGTATTCAAAATTTGGAATTGGACTTGTATGTCCTGTCTTTTCTTTTGTTTTGTTTTCGGACTTCTATGTGTTTTTGTGTGTTGTGTTGTGGGAGTGTAAGTATTGTAGCTGGGATGGGTTCTGTCCTCAAGTTGGTGTGTTTGAAGAAGCTAGTGTAGTGTGCGCTATCGTTACTTTGACTAAACAGTGTGTGTGAGATATGCATCGTGAACGCATTCAATACCATAATGGCGGTGGACCCTGGTTCCATTTTTGCTGTGTGGAGTGTGTTCCGAGTGAGGAATTTCTGTGCTTCAAACTATGCAACGTGGCGAGCCCATTCATGTCATGTGCGACCGCGGATACATGGAGATAACTTGCAACGTGGGAGGTATCTGGTACAGGGACGACGTTCTTGCCTAGGATAGCTGTTCTGTTTCTCGTATTTTCATTTTCATATTGTGAGGTGGTAGAGTGTGGTAGAGAGAACGGATTTGCGATGAGTGAAAGGGCAAACTATGGGAGCAAGACCTGTAGGTTTGTAGAAGCGGAGCGTGTGTGGAACTTGGGAGAATGGGACAAGAAGGCGGAGTATGCGAACTGCTGTGGGGACGGTCCTCGCCTCTGATTGATGCGAGCCGAGTGAACTGAAATGGCCAGTGGGAGCAGGCGAGTTCCAAGACGGTGCAGTTGTGCATTTGTGGGTCTGTGGAGCATGGGAAGGTGGAGGTATGCGTGGTGCGGGCGTGTGGGAAGTGGTGGAATGGAAGAGAGGTGAGGTGCGTGGCGGTGGTGTGCCCCGCGGACGAAGCGGCGGGGTAGCCGGAAGGGCACTTGGGGCAAGTGTTGGATACGAAGTGCGATGTGGACTAGTGGGGCATGATCACGGATGGGTGCAACGCCTATCAGCAGTGGGAATCGATCGATCGATAGGGGACGGGCTCCTGCCAGCCCATCCTGCCGATGCTGCGCTGCGCTGCGGCTGCGTGGCGGGCGATGGGGCGAGGGACGTGGCGCTGTGGACGATGGGAGATGGGAAGCAATCCACGATGTACTGCACGAGCAATGTGGGCGTGGGCGAGGTGATGAACGACCCATTCGAGCCCATGAACATCCACATCGTGTTTGAATTGGCCGAGGCCACGTTCTCCTATCCCACCACCGCGATCTCCATCTCCGACTACACCATTGCCTTCGCCTTCGCCTTCGCCTTCGATGGCTCCTTCCCGCGGTTCTGCGAAGGCACGCACGCTCTACATCAATGCCAACAGGTTGGTGTCCCGAAACGGCCTCCCCTTCCCCGCGGAAACCCTCATCGCGACCTTCTCGACCCGCGCCGGCGTTCGGTTGGCGTTCGGTTGGCGTTCGGTTGGCGTTCGGTTGTGGCCTGCTCGGATTGTGGAGAGCGCGATTGGTATGAGGGAAGTGGAGTAGGCGCAGCGCAGCGCAGCGTGTCTGTGCAGATGGAGGTTCCCTGGAGCAGTGGCATCTCCGATGAAGCCCCGATGGATGGCCTTGATGGGCAGCAATGTGCAGAGCCAGTTCTTCGAGACGCGCTCCGTGTTGGTGGCGGGCGCCATTGTGAACAGCGTGATGGCCATCAGCTGGCGTGTCCGCAAGGGCGCCTCCTGGTCCGCCTTCGCGTCCTTCTCCGTCTACCGCCCCGTCGTGCTGCTCCCTGCCTCCCTCCGCGCCCGTCGTGCTGCTGCCGCCTTCGAAGCCACGCAGGTGCGCTGGGTCTGGTGGTGGTGCGAGCTCTTCGTGCAGGCCTTGGTTGGCTCCCACTCCCAGCTCTTCGCCGCCGACGCGCTCCTCCAAGAGGGCGACGTCCAGCAACCCGAGCTCTCTCTCTCTCTCTCTCTCTCTCTCGATGCGTGCGTGGCCTACTGGGTGCGCGTGGCGCTGTGCTCCGCCGCGTGCTCCATCCTCTCCGAGGCCTCCTCTCCCATCACCCTCGCCGCGTATGTCGTCGCGCCCGGCGCGGTGCAGAACCTCGAGGTGGCCGCGCTCTCCTCGACCTCGCTGCGCGTGCAGTGGGCAGAGCCGGCGGAGCTGGGCGGCGCCAGCATTCGGTACTACGTGGTGCGACGCTCGTGGATGGCGTCGATGGCCGTGATCCAGAGCGAGAGCGAGAGCGAGAGCGAGAGCGAGGTCGCCAGCACGAACTGCTTCCTGGACCTGCAGAGCGTGCAGAGCGTGCAGAGCGTGCAGAGCGTGCAGCACGCGCCCATCTATCTGAGCGTGGCCGCGTTCACCGGGTATCTCTCCCGCCAAGAGAAGATCCCCGCGGTTCTGTATACGGTGTGTGTGGAATCAGGCGGAGGGCATTGAGTGGGACTGTGCGATGGCGATTACCGGATCCTTCCATGATCTCTGCACCGCCACGTGCGAGCTTCGCGCTCCCGCCACTTCCTCCTTCCTCCTTCCGCCGAACCGTCTGGTTCCCCGCGGGACGCGATGTGTGGGACGTGTTGGAGGGTGGGATCCCCGCGACTTCCTACACGCTGGAGTGCGTCCCGAGCGAAGTGGGCAGTGCCGAGTGGATGGGCAGGCAATTCGGAGTGTCCACGATGGCCACGTCGGAATTCGTTGGGTGTTGGTGGTGGACGGCGAGCCAACCTCCTCGCTCACCGGTTCGCTCTGGGTGTGGGTGTGGGTGTGGGTGTGAGTGAGCAGGAATCTGGTGGGCGATGGGGTGGGGTCCGTGGCTCCCTACGAAGGTGTGCAGAGTCGACCGGGCTCTCTGGATCTCTTCCTGTCCAACTGGGCGCAGAACGCCACCGTGGTCTCCGTCACCCAGCCCCTCCGCCTCCGCCTCCGCCTCCGCTTCCGCTTCCTCTTCGCCTACGACGTGACCGACGCGCTCATCCGCGCCCACCTCGTCGATCACGCCTGGTGCGCCGTGGGTCGCGATGTTTCCACGTTTCCACGATCCAGACCGATTTGGCAGTTGCTGAGAGAAAGAAATGGTTGCGGTGTTTGGTTTGGAAGATGGATGGATGGATGGATGGATGGATGGAATTGTAGAGATGTGGAATGGTTGAAGCGTTGTAGGATTTGAATGAGAATGGAAAATGCGTTTAGGAAGGAAGGAAGGAAAATGTAGATTTAGAGTGTGTAGGGTGTTGGAATGATTTAGAAACATGAACAGAATAATCCAGAACGAGGAACCAAACGACTCTAGTTGATAGGAATAATAATAATAATAGAGTGCTGTGAGTTGATAGTTGAAACAAAGAAACAAAGATAGAAAGAAAGTGTATTTAGAGTTAGTTGGTTGGTTTAGGATAAGGAAATGATAGAAAATGGAGTGAATGGTTAACGATGTGCGAAGATAGGTTCTTTGTGTGAAAATCACTGGATCAAAACCAATTTCCATTTGATTTGATTTGATTTACTAGTTTTACTAGTTTGAATTGCTTTCAAACCCAACCAGTCCCAAGTCAAAATGATTTGGCTAGAATCATGGATGGATAGATTGGATTATCGAAATAATAATAATAATAATGATAATAATGATAATATAGACTATTTAGACAAAGTGGAGTGAGCAACCAAATCCTTGCTTCATAACACGATTTCACTATGATATCATAAATATACAACCTATGCAGACATAGTAAACAACAAAATGGACTTTTCCATTCTGAGTGTTTCCAAACAATCCTGATATTATAAATATTATAAATATCTATACCTCCGAACTATTTCAACCACAAAAATGTGAACAAAATGATGTGAAACACAAGTGAGTACTTTACTTGGAAATCTTGGATCCAATGTGTATATGGTAGCACTCTATCATAATTTTTTAATATGAAGAATATTTAGGTGTAAGGAAACAAACTGATCTCTCTGTTTTCTTCATAAATTCTTTATATTTGGCTACAAATTACTGATTCAAAGAGTAGAGGCTAAGGATATGTGATTCCAAATAGGTAGAATAGTAGTAGGGGAATGGCGTAAAACACGCGGAAATCCATTTCCTACCAAATAACCGCGGAAATCAATTTTCGACCATTTTTTGCCATTTTTGCCATTGTCTTCCTGACCACCTCGATAGCCATGGCGTAAAACACGCGGAAATCCATTTCCTACCAAATAACCGCGGTGAACTTTTTTTCTGCCATTTTCTGCCATTGCCTGCCTGGCTACCTTATTGTCCATAACAAGAAACGCGCGGAAACCCATGACTGCCATTTTCAGCCAATTCCTGCAATGTTAACCTGACTTCCATTGTAGGCCATGGTATCCATGGTTGTCCAAAGTGAAAGATTGCTTCCTTTACTTCAGTCTATAATGCCCGAATGCAAGTGTGTGTATGTTGTCGTCCAAGATCCATCTCTTGTTGTCCGTGCAAGTCATGAGGGTCTTGGTTTGCTCCTTCGTGCTGATATTGAAGGCCTGGTTGTTGATACGCTTGAAAGTACCTTCGATCACTGCATCTTCCTTCTTCTCTGCCTCGAGGACGCGCTTGTACAGCTCGATGTTCTTCACACTCATCCTCTCACCATCGATCACCACATTGCGAGGAACTCCCTTCGCTGCGTTGTGTACGACGTGTTTCTCATCAATCAGACAGTACATCTTCGGTCTTAGTCCCACGAACTCTGTGATGCGATGCCCGTTGTGCTCGTCCTTGAAGATAGGACCAGGCAACTTCTTGTTGAAGTTGAGGAATGATTCCAATGAAGGGAACTTTCTCTTGTCCACTTCATGCTCGTAGTAGTTCACGAGTTCTCCGTAGAAGTAGCTCGTATTATCCAACTCAGAGAAGTCAAACGACTTGTACATATCGCACATCTTGTGGACGATGTTACCACGGTCGTTCAACTGCACGATGAGCGAGTCCGTGTCCTGTCCCAACAACTCTACACTGTTGAATGTCGTCTTGAGCACATTGTAGTAGAAATCGTAGATGATGTGTTTGGACATGTCGAGAATGGCGAACCCGATGAAGAATGGCTTCTCTACCTTGCGCACCGGTGTGTTCAGCTTGATGCCGATCAGATTCTCGGAATACATGGTTGTTCCAGCAATCATGTCGTATCCGTGCTTCTGGATGATAGCCTCGCGTTCATTCCATGTGTTGGCGAACTTCACCTTCATTCGCTTCAGTCCAGTCTCAACGAATTTGCCATAGGTGGAGTTTGCTAATAATTTGTACAGGTTCTTTTCTACGGTGGTTTTTGATTTGGCTCGTTTTTCACTGAGCATATTGACGTATTCGAAGATGAAGGGTGCTTGTTTGAAACGGATGATGCGGTAGATGTGTGTGACGCGATATCCCTGTTGAAGACCCAATTGCAGCAGAGAGTAGTGCACGAGATATTTGCGCCGAGGCACAAGATCGCAGATGAGTTTCGGTGTATTCACCTCTTTGACCTTGTCCACAATATCGTTCTTCGCTGCGTACTTCTTGATTCCATCTGAGTACATACCTGCCTTCTGTACGGGGAAGAATGGCAAGTCATTGAACTTGTCGTGCAGCTCCACTGGTGCCTCGATATCACACTCGATGAAGAACCCATATTTACCGAATGTCTTGAGTGATTGCACCCACCCATTCGGATCACGGTTGATCCTTTCCATTACTTCTCGTCGTTCGGGTACACCCACTAATTCGTAAGGCATCATTCTGTGCATGGCTCCACCATACAGGTTGTTGGCGTCGAGGTAGTAGATGGATGATTGTTCTCCGTTGTTGGCGGTGCTGTCAAGGTCGGCTTTGGCATGCCTTTTCACGATCTGTGTGATGCCTCCTCGAAGGTTTTTGAGTAGACGCATGAAGTCATCGATCTCATTTGTCTCCATCAATCGAATTCCCTTGCTTTCATAGAATTCACCCATGCGATTCAAGAACACTTTCACGAGTTGTTTCTCCTCAAGTCCCTCATTCGCGTTGATGCGCATGATGTACTGAGCCCATTTCCTTGCGAGGGTCATGAGGCTACTCTCGCTATGATCGCCCTCCATTGTGACCTTCAAGAAGAGCGAATAGGCCATTTGTGGTGCTGTGATGTAGTGCATCGGATCAACACCGAATGCCTTCAGTGTGGTAACGCGGAAGTGCTCGAATGCATCAGCCATGAGAGTTACATCGAGTACATTGTACAACTCGTAGTACTCACCCCATGTCTTGATATCGAAGGTCTTCCACAGTTTCACCATGTGATCATATTCGCCTTGGGGCATCATTTCTCCCTTCATATCATCAATGCATTGTTCACGAGAAGGAATGGTGGTATTGTTCAATGTGTCGTACGATTTGATGAGACTGTAAAACATGGGTTCTTTCCGTGTCAACAGATCGATGTACTCGTCATTCCATTGCTTACCTCGTGATTCACAGTACTTGCATAGTTGTTGTTTGGTGTGCATGTACAAATCGAGGTTGCCTCCGAGTGTCTGTGCGACGATGGATCTGAGAGGACTGCTGATGAGCTTCAACGAGTCCTTGAATTGTATGCCATTGTATTCGATCTGCATCTCCTTGTCCTCAGTGGTTGGAATGACTTCCAAGGAGTCACTAGAGGTTGAATGAGCTGCGATGAGTTTCATGATGAATGTGAAGTCGTAGTGCGATCCATTGTGGAAGTATACGGGTAGACGATAGTTCTTCTTGTTGAACGAGAGTTGGAGATTACACTTGGTACAACAGGTGCATATGTACTGCCCTGCTTCGAAGTGACGTACCTCTCCCTTCCCTGTGGTGTATTCACCTGTCACATGTGCGTGATGTCTCACCTTGTCGTTCTCCAGTTTCTTGTGACAGAAGGGACACACGGTTGTTGAACGAAAGTCCCTCTCGATACTCGGAGAGTTCTCGAGTGGTAATTCATCGAAGAGATACGTTTTCACTCTCCCTTGCAATTGCACGAGATAGTCCATGAAAGGACGAAGATCCTCTTCACTCTCATGTGGTGCATGGAAGACTCGCAGTTGGCTGTCAATGGCTGGAATGCGAGACACGGCTAGACAGGATAACATGATGGGCTTGTGTTTGTTCTTGTCGTCAATTGCTGACTCGAAGTCAGCGTACACGACAACCGGTGCTGGCATTTCGTATCGCTGGTTTGTGAAACGTAACCGAGTCTCATTGGTTGACAAATCGTACTGATCACTCTCATTGACGAGTTCACGATGTACTTGTACTTCGTGATCATGAACGGCTTTGCGAGATCCGAAGAAGTCGTTACAGAATCTGCATTTCACGTTTCTCGAAAGGTTTTCATTCTTCGCATCACTTCGTCGTGTCACACGATGCTTGAAATCATTCAAGTCCTTGATGTACAAGAAATGCTTTGGGGTGCCCTCAGGTAGATTCAGATCGTTCAAGATGCAGAGGGAGAGAGGGGAACGTGATTTCTCCTTGCCCTTATACACGACATCGCATGTGAATAAATCGAATTGTTCCTTCGACTTATCGATGTATCCAGGCAAGAGTGTGACCTCGAAGACATTGAGTGATACTTTCAACAATGCCTCCAATGCGGCGAATTTCTCTTCACTCGCATCGAAGGGTGTATTGTCACGAATGCCCATCGTCTCCTCTACCTCGTGAATTGTCACTCCGAACACCTTGTACTTGTCGGGTTGTTTCCACCACTTGTTGTACACGGTTGCATCGCCAATCTTGCGATTCGCAACGATCTTATGCCCGCCTTCACTGGCCAGAATGAGGCACCGTTGTAGGCATCGGTTGTCATCGAAATCCGGATTGAGCGCTGTGCGTCCGATGACGAACGGTGTGTGCTGCTTGTACCCCACGAATGAGCGTAGTGGGAACATCTCGATGTGGAAGCCGATCCAACCAGCGTATACAAAACCACTTCCCTCTGTCTCTTGTTCCTCTACGGCATTTCGGTACCACTTCAGGTACTCCTCGATCCACTCATCGATGCGATCTCGGCGAACGATGCGGAGGTGTCCCAATCGATCATCGGTGAGGTTGAGGATCTTGGAGTCTCCATCATGTGTCCACATGAGGTTGTATGCCATGATGGTGATGAAACATTGATTGTATTCACGCATACCATTGATGATGTACTTCTTCAAGACTTCATTGAATTCATTTGTCTCATCGAATATGAGGTTGATCGGTTCCACTTCCTCATCACTCTTCTCACCCGGTAGTCGAACCCACAACCTGTTGTCAAAATCGTTGTTGAGACGGAAGTCCTTCTTGGTTCGTTTCTCTTTCACCCATTCCTTGTACATATCTCCTTGCACGGTGTGATAGTATGTGAGTGCATACCCGAGAGTTGAATCGATCACATCACTCAATCGTCCCTGTGATACCTTGCGATCGAATCGTTCATATGCCTTATTGCGTCTCATTTCACGTCTCTTCTCCACGGTGTTCAGATAACCGGGTAAGTGACGTTGTCGCTTCTCACCGAACTTGTGTCCATCCCACTCGTACTCGAGGTAGCGCTCGTTCCATGCCTTGCTTCCCACGACGAGATACTTGCGCTTTCCAGCAGGATCACGCACTCGTTTGCGTGACGGACGTTTCGGAGGCTCAGGGAAACTATCACTGTCATCATAGTGTTTCTCAACTTCACGTTTACGCAACCCACGTTTTGAGGGTGCGAAAAAGGCGATATATTCATCGGGTATATTTAATCCAAACACCTTTCTCGAGAGATAGGCTCTCGTGTCAGGAATGGTCTGATCGGTGAACGTATCACCGACCATGTAGTACTTGGCGACCAATCGTTTCCAGGTCGGTCCACCGATTTTGATTTGTTTTCCAGTCTCAGGGTTGATAGTATATCCTACGCGTTGTGAACTCATTTATATAAGGGTCACAAAATCTTTAAGTGGTGATACACGTGTGACCAAAGTGAAATAGTTAGGAGCTTGGCTTCCTCCTTGAGCTACCGAAGGCATCCCTAGAATGGGAAAATGGCATGACCATCCGCATCGTACTCGAATTCATCGATGTCGTAGAACTCGGATTCCGATGAATCAGAATCACTAGAATTGGGGTCAGCGAATGCAATGCTAATGTCTGGATCATTATCGTATGCCTCAGCTTCTTCTTTGCTCATTTTCACCCATTGTCCTTTTACGCGTCTGTAGTTGTCATGGAGTAACTCGTAGTATGCTGTGCCACCAATAATCATGGAGCGATTGCTGGGAGAAAGCATTCTCGACTTGGGAACATATTTCGTCGTATCTGGTGGTAAAGGTGTATCGTACAAGCGATTCAATTTCTCGTCGTACTTGTATCCACGCTTGAGAAGGTTCCAGAAGCGAACTCCGTTGATTTGGATTTCTCGGCCAGTATTGGGATTCAAAGTGTGAGTAGGTCTATTCATTTATATATTTATATATTTATATTTTCTCTTTTAACCCTAGATGCTTCCCTAAATGAAGTACAAGAAAACAGAGAACAACACATGGTCTTCCCTGGTACGCACTTGTGAGGACGAGAATATCGAACTCGCCGACATCATCATTCACACCAAGTATCCGATCAATTCCGAGCGTCTATTCGGCTTCAGTGTTTGCACTCCGCAAGCAAATGTGAACTGTGGTTTGATCTTGCACGACTATGATTGCATGGAGATGACGTTGGATGAAACTCGTCCACCCTTGTTTACCGAGGATGAATGGGAGTATCTATTGCCTCAATTGAAATCCAACGGTCTGCTCGGTGTGCCTCTGAATATCTTCGGACGGGAACAGCAAATCTATCCTTATGTGGTGTCTGTGGAAACAGAGAATCGTGCTGTTTACTTCTTCTCCAACTACTATGTTCGCGTGGTCTACAAAGTGGTGGATGATGAAGTGCCTCCCGAGTTGTCCGATCTGTTCATCGATGATGGTGCGTGTCTGAAGGGTGTGTACGTTCGTGCATATCAAAGACAAAGTAAATAAAAAAGTAAATGTCGTACATTTTCAGCAGCAATGGAAACAACTACACGTTCAAGAAGCTCGACAACATGCTCATCAACATGCCAGAGAAGGACGGTCATCATGTGCTAATTCGAGAGACAGTGGATGGTGTTCCTCAATACTCGTGGGGGAGTGCGGCTTGTATCGTGAAAGCGAACGAAGCATTTGTCTTCGAGTACACACCAGAAGCTACCGAATCATTCAATAGCGAATGGGGTGGTGATGGTATGCCGCCTATGCCGTCCGGATCGTACCTGATAACCACGACTGTCATAACGTACCTTCCTGAAGACATGTTCAACGATTGCACGTCAATCGAATCGGTGGTTGAAAAGGGTTATCGAGTGCTAGTCACGTTTGACAACACGCCTATCCTAGACAGACCGTACATCGATACATTGAATAGTCTTGTGTCTCATACTGGTTATGCTGTTGTGAATATTGGGGGAAGCAACGCTTCCCCCTACAACTCTCCTGTCCTTCGTACGTATTCGAATCTCCCTCTCATGCTTCTAGGTGGTGTGAAGAGCATCACGATCGTTTTCGAACATTTAGGCGACGTTGTTTCTGTGGCGGAACGAAGTTCCGCCGGGACGACTTCGTGGGAAGGCGAAGGCTTCCCGGGGCGACAAAGTCGCCCCACTTCGTCGTCCCATTTTGACTCCTCGTAATGGGTCGATGTGACCTTGCTGCATCTCGCAATGCATTGGGTTCCTTTCGACTCTTGGATCGCGTGACTGGTGGTGCTGGCTGTGGTTTGCATTTGCTCGCCAGGAGTTCCCAATGATAGCACTTCTGCTTGCTACCGCTTTCCATATTCTTCACTTCGTACATCAATGGCATGAATCGATCGTCAATGTCAACAACTTCATACAAGTCCTGAGACCATTTGCTGGTCAATGATCGCTTTTCCAGAACGCGAGGTCTTCGTGTCACTCGAACATAATCACCCACATCGAATTGAGGCGTCGTGTCCTTCGCTGTCATGTTGGATGGTTCTGTTTTCTCCGTGTACAAGATGTTGTTGTTCCAAATGTCAGTGGGTGCATATCCGGTGTCTCTGTTCTTCCTTGCATTGTGTCTACGAACGGCACCATCGATCAAGTCGAACCACACACCTTTCGATTGATTGAATGGAACCATGATGTCTTCCTTGATATCTCGAATTGCTCGTTCGGCTAGTACTGCTTTATTCGCTGAATCCATGTGATACATGGTGATGTCATACTTGTCCAAGATGTTGGTACGAAAGATGGCATTGGTGAATTCGGTACCTCGATCAGAGCAAATATGCTTTGGTGGTCCGTATGTTTGAATGATATCCTTCATCGCATGCGTGACTTCTGTGGCACTCTTGCTTTTCAGTCGCCGAGCCATCAGGTATTTCGAATATCCATCAATGCATACAAGGACATACTTGTATCCACGATTCTTGTGGAATCCTGTACTCTTCTGTCTGCCCAACACTTCCTGAATCCATTTGTCTTGTTTGGAAGAGAAATCGATGAGATCGATGAAGTATATGTTTCTCTTGAATGAACTGATGATCACTCGAGTTGCACCTTTTCGCTTGGCTGGTTTCCTTAGTTCCTTGATTTCATTCATAAATGAACCGCTTTATTCAATGGCTGAAAAGTGCATGGAAATGGATGAGTGGAAGGAAGAACCACAAACTGGTGGTGGACTCGAAATGCAAGGACAGATGTCACTGCCTGTGCGTGTACAACGAGAAGAATGGATCCGATGACGACAGTGGAAGTGACATATCGATCAGTCCGACAGAGATTAAAGTGAAATGAGGGATGCCTAAATAGATTTAAATAATGTAAACATAAATAGAAATACAAATGAACTGTTGGATGAATGATGAACGTCTTGATATCACACGTAAATATGTGCATGATATGATTAATTCATTTGTTGATGATCCCAAAGGTACAAATTATCATAATGAGTATAATCCTCCATATATGTTGATAAATTCACCTGATCTTCAACATCTTCTTGTGAAATCATGTAATGATGATAAATACATAGTGAAGTATGGGGGACAAAGTGGGGCGACTTTGTCGCCCCCGGGAAGCCGAAGGCTTCCCACAAAGTCCCGCCGGGGAAGCTTCGCTTCCCCGAAACATTGCTGAACTCCGTGCTTTCAATGAGAATATCTATGATATCGAAGGTCATCGTGTGATGACATTAACTCCGTGCTTTCAATGAGAATATCTATGATATCGAAGGTCATCTTGTGATGACATTAGGTGGTGATATAATTATCATTGATATCGATGGTGTTGCATTTAATCAACTCGAATGTGTATCGGGTAAACGATTACCGCCAAAGTAAAAGACTGGAAGCTATGGTTTCCAAGTCGCCCTTATTTCACTTTGTCCCTTAAAGTTCTACAATCGTGACTTGGAAGTTCGAGTATAAGTGCGAGATAGTTGTATCACCACCGCGTGTCACAACGAGTTGTAATCCACCCTCTTTTAACGGTGAAAATATAGATGTGCCAGAGACGTTCATTGTTGGGGTTGGGTTGTCAAGTGTTGTCTTCAGCAACGTTGCTTGAGACGTAGTGATTACCAAGCTCGGCGTGTCTGTAAAGCCTACGAATGCCTGTTCGTAGTTACCACACTTGAGACTCAAATTAATCGTGACCAGATACTTGCTGTTCGAAGATAACATGAGTCCTTCCGTCAAGTTCGAATTGTCTGATCCGAGTATCTCGGATACGACGGTGTGACCACTACCAGACCAAGAGTACGTGAACGTCTTGGAGAACTTGGTAGGCTGTGGCTCGAAGGATATTCCACTGCTAGTCACGTTCAGCAAGTACGATCCTGAGTTGGACGGGATGGTCAATTTGCTCACACCCGTTCCATAATTGATCACGATACATTGTTCTTCATTCGTACATCCAAGAATATCTTTATAGATTACATTGGAGTCAAGGATGCTCGTTGTGGGTACTTCAGTATTTGTCTCGTTCTTGAAGACGAAGTAGCCAGAAGAGTTATTCATCGCAGGCACGTTCACACCGAATGCACTATTGCCCTTGTAAGCAATGAGACACAGGTTCGTCGACTGCACGCCGAGGCAATCGTGGAATAGAGTTGAGGCGTTCATTGTCTCGAATGTGTACTGAATTCCGAAAGCTCCAGCCTCTACTCCTTTCAGGATGTACGTCCCGGACTGATCTGGCAGGAACAGATCTTTACGAGTGCTCGTTGTCGAGTTCCAGTTGGCAATCGCGTACTTGTTCGATGTGGTACCGAGACCGATAGCCGTGTTGATCGTAGTCGCACTGAATAACAGGAACGAAGGATTGCCATCTTCGTCCATGTTCAGCACGTACTTACCGCTACTAGGCAGATCGAGCTCTCCGAATGTGCTATTGTTGATAAAGTACGGAATCGTGCCTTTGGAATCAATGGTAATCGCCTGGTTGTCACTGCCTTTGAAGTACGAATTGTCGAGCGTGGTGAACTCTTCAGGCTGCTCAGGTACTACGGCACCCGAATCAACCCAGGTGAAGTCGTTGTTGTAATTGCTGAGCACGAAGGTGCCATTCCCACTTGGTAGTGGGAAGGTCTTGAATGCTCCATTATGGTAGTACTGGAGACCATTCGTCATCTCCTTGCGTTTGAACACTCCATTCTGGAGATATACAAGTTTCTCTGCTCATTCGTTCGCGCAAGGCGGAAACAACTCGCCGAACAACGACC